>NC_036844.1:18349837-18405646 GCF_002910315.2 Salvelinus sp. IW2-2015
GAGAGAGATTGGGATACTGCTCAGCTTAGCCCCTTTTCAGTGGAAGATGACTTGAAGAGGCATGGAGAGAAGAGCAGAGGACACACTATGGCTTTTCTGGGCCAGGTGATTCCAACCAGCATGTTGCATACCGCTGCTTAGGATTTATAGTAGTGGCATCAGCATTTTCTCTTTATTTCTCTTCATTTTTGTATGTTGATTAGGTTAATTCATTGTGGTTTACATAAGCATTGTAAAGGATGGGATGAGTTGCAGCATAAGAGAACACACACGATTTTTCCTCAAGAGGATATGTCAGAGTAATGCCTCGTAATTACCACTTCGTGACTTAATGCATCAGGATGGCTCACAGACTGTTCATGCTGACAACAACACTAAATGGGGATGGAACATACCAGCACGATCTGACCTGTGATAACGCTAGACTTGTTTTTGACACAGCAGGGTTGGGGTCAGAATTGTTTTCATTTCTAGAGAATTCTGGTTGGAATTTTACATGCAAAATGTGGACAATACATTGTCAAGTATTTCGTTTCCCATTTCGCGCCCTTGTTTGTCCCATGAATATGGGCCGCTTAGCTTGCCACCCTCCCCACTCTTACCACCACTCTCTCATCATTTAATAGGCCCGTTTATTGAGTTGACAAAAAGCAGAGGGAAACATTTTTCTTTAATGCCTCAAGTGATTTTATAGCGTCAGTAAAAACCTCAGTTCACTGAGCAGGAGAGAGGATCATATATACAGATTATATTCAACACCAGCCAAGCAAGCCACCGCAATCCTTGTTTCATAGCTAGGCTCTCCAAATTCTGTCTAGCTTGACTGTAGGCTTTTTACCATCTACGAGAGACTTTCCTTAGAGCCCCTGGTTCCTGTAATATATTAAATGCAGCATATGATAATTCTGTTATTCCAGGTCGCACGCTGTCTTTAAATGCACTGCACCACTTAAAAACACTCAATAAAATAGTAAATAGCGTTATTTCCACTTGATATAGTGTGTGTATGGTCTGGGTACCAGTCTTTTTAGCTAACATTTTCACTCCCTGTCATTTGTCAGATGACCCAAGAGTGGAAGAGTGGGTTGTAATAGCTAGCTGAAAGAGATGTTAATGTAATAGATAGCTGACAGAGATGTAATGTAATGCTAGCGACAGAGATGTAATGTAAGATAGCTAGCTGAACAGAGATGTAATGTTATGGCTAGCTGAAGCAGAGATGTAATGTAATAGCTAGCTGAACAGAGATGTAATGGTATAGCTAGCTGAACAGAGATGTAATCGTAAATAGCGAGCCAAACGAGATGTATGTAATAGCTAGCCGACAGAGATGTAATGTAATAGCCTAGCGAACAGAGATTTTAATGTAATGGCTAGCTGAACAGAAGATGTAATAGTAATAGCTAGTGAACAGAGATGTAATGTAATAGCTAGCTGAAGCAGAGATGTAATGTAATGCTAGCTGAACAGAGATGTTAATGTAATAGGCTGCTGAACAGAGATGTTAAGTAATAGCTAGCTGAGCAGAAGATGTATGTAGCGAGCCAAACAGAGATGTAATGTAATACTAGCCCAGACAGAGATGTATGTAATAAGCTAGCCGAACAGAGATTTAATGTAATGGTAGCTGAACAGAGATGTAATGTAATAGCTTAGCTGAACAGAGATGTAATGTAATAGCTAGCTGACAGAGATGTAATGTATAGCTAGCTTGAAACAGAGATTGGTAATGTCATAGCTAGCTGACAGAGATGTCATGTAAATAGCTAGCTGGAACAGAGATGTCATGTATAGCTAGCTGAACAGAAGCATGTAAATGTTACTGGCTTAGCTGAGCAGAGGTGTAATGTAATAGCTAGCTGAACAGAGATGGCAACAGGCTTTTAACTGTTGTGGGTGCTTTTTTTATAATTCAAAAGGACACCGGTGTGTGTTACTGTGTATGTACATGACATGTACACGATGTTGTCCTTGAACCAGGAGTCCACTCAAATTGGACAGCAGCATCCATATATGGCTCTCTGTGTGTTTAATGCGCTAAGCCATTGTGCTAGCTGAGCAAAACAAGGCTAAGGCCACCCACAGGCAGCCAATGAATAATGCTAGAGGCTGGGTGGGCTGCATATTCCCTGGATTTCCTGGTTAAATGAGAGGGTGTTGGGAAGGGATTGGGATGGGAGAGGAGACAGAGGGCTCCTATTGGTCATTGTTCGGTTACGAGCACAGCGTCGTTCTGTTAGTCTGTAAAGAGGTCAGAGGCAGATTGGAGCGGCCAGTCGTCTAGTAACAGTCCATCATCACCCAGACAGATTAACATAATTCAACAATTGAGTTCGCGGTGGCGCAGAGAGCCAAAGTCAGGTCAAGTGAAGTGGTGGAACCACGATTAGTGGGGCTGATCGCTGGAGATTCACATTTTTCGCTAGTCAGGTATAATGCCCAAGGTGTGCTTAATATGCATACGAGTGTGATAATGAAATCTAGCCAGAACACATCTCATTACTTCTGCCCTATATGACTCTCTCTCTCTCTCTCTCTCTCTCTCTCTCATCTCTCTCTCTCTCTCTTTGCTCTCTATCTCTCTCTCTCTCTCTCTCTCTCTCTCCCCTCTCTCTCTCTCTCTCTCTCCTCTCTCTCTTTCCTCTCCTCCTCTCTCTCGCTCATCTCTCTCTCATCTCTCTCTCTCTCTCTCTCTCTCTCTCTCTCTCTCTCTCTCTCTCTCTCGCTCTCCCTCTCTCTTCCTCCTCGTCTCTCTCTCCTATCTCTCTCTCTCTCCTCTCTCTCCGTCTCTCTCTCTCTCTCTCTCTCTCTCTCTCTCTCAGAAGTTCCCAACTCTCAAAGCCAGTCCTTTACATTAAACATCAGCAAGAGCATGGATTGCTATTTGAGATTAACCAGTGCTCGTACTAATGCATTTTCTTGCCTTGGTTCAGGGTGGTGCTAGTCGTGTTGTGTGGCAGGCTGCTTAGTGTGGGTGCGCAATGTTCACAGGGGAACACATGTTGTCATCCTCGTAGACATATCATGGTCTTGTACGGAACAAAGTCCATGCTCTGTGTGTACATTGATATCATATACGTACATGTGTCAAAGCAACCTTTGATATGTAAGGTCTTAGCTAGACAAATATATGTTGGCGGACGACACACACCTGACACACACAACACATGACATAGTGACCAACCCTGACATGTCTGGGGACAGTTATGGGTTATTCCACCAATTCGGTGCCTTTTCGAGAAGTGGTAACTCATTTTAACCATTCTATCATAAAGACCCACATGTTTCAACTTGCTATCAAAAACACCGTTTTCTCGCCATCTCAAGAGCGTTAAAACAAGAATAATACCTATATACGTAAGTGCTAGTAAGTGCCAAAAAAGTAAACAGGGTTGACGAGTTTCATCTTAAAAAATCAAATAAAATAAATGAAATTTGCCAACATGCGCCAATACACGGGTTTAGACTTTTAACTCTGTGCGTTGTTAGGAAGTTAACACAAAGGAGTAAAATACAAAATAGCAATGAATCCCCTTGCGCCAGGGGAATGGAAGCTTGTTTGTGGAAGGACTGAGTTGTTTGTGGAACAGGAATGGAAGCTTGTTTTTGCGACAGGGGGAATGGAAGCTTGTTTTGTGCGACAGGGGGAATGGAATGCTTGTTTTGTGGGGACAGGAGCTGTCTGGCAAATGGAAGCTTGTTTTTGTGGCGACCATGGGGAATAATGGAAGCTTGTTTTGTGCGACAGGGGGAATGGAAGCTTGTTTTGTGCGACAGGGGGAATGATAATGGAAGCTTGTTTTTGTGCAACAGGGTGTGGCAAACTACTGAAGTGTAACCTTCTATCAATGGGTAACAGTGTTATGCTCAGCCCACTCAGTTCTCCACCACAAACACTAGAAATGGGCAAACAAAAGAGTAGAACCAGGCTCCAGCTGCTTTTTACAAACTAGACATTACTATAGCAATGTTCAATGTTTCCTTTTGAATTTTTTTTCAAAAAAAATGGACAGGCTTCACACATATTGAAAACGAGAGTTTCAGTTACGTAACAGGGTTGAAGCCTTAAAAGGGTGACAGACGTATGTGAATCACTTATCACATGAATAAATCATCTTCAAGATGACTTTCTCAAGCAACACATAACTAGGGCTTTACAATGATGGTGAAAACGAAAGGAGAAATCTTCTGGGGCAAGTGGTTACAAATCTTCCGTAGAAGTCACAGAATGGTGCAGTATTTGGCAGTTTAGTTTTTATTCATATAGTAGAAAAATCAGATTGATTTACAGTTTTTTTTTCCAACTCGCATTTACCACACGTTTTTCAAAAAACTTATCACACAATTCCCAAAACTGCACACACAAAATGCAGCAAATGCCCTCACATCTCCTTCAAAATGTAAACACTGCATTCAAAATGCCATAAACCACTGTCAGAATGAGCAGCATTTGCATCAATTTGGCCAAACACTGCTTTTCATAATAGTACATTTTTGTGAATAGACCATCGTAAAACACGTTGTTCTAAAATCTAAACTCTTTGGTCTTTCATAGGCTTTATCCTACATTCATCATGCATTGTCAAAGTAACCCTCAAGTCAGTCCTAATCACCATAGTCAAGTAGATAGAACATGTACCAATCTCAGTACTTTCGAGCACAATAATTCGACGCGGACCACCTCAATTTGTTCTCTAATCTATCAGCAATCACTGTACACCACTGCATCAGAACGTTGCGTTAATAGCCAAACATTACTGGTTATAGCATATACACCAATAGTTTATAACCGACAAGATAATCTTAATCGAGTAAAGAACACAACATTGGTGCTGTGCGCGAGCTGGGCGCCTGCGGCGGCGGGCAGTCCAGTGAATTGGGTAGGGGGGGGGGGGGGGGGGGGGGGGGGGGGGGGGGGGGGGGGGGGGGGGGGGGGGGGGGGGGTGGGGGGGGGGGGGGCGGGGGGGCAGTTCACACAAGTGCTAAAGCTACGCTCATCTCATTCTGCCGGCCTGGTCTGGCCACAGATACTTCGTCAACGATCACAAGATACGTTTTCTCTTGCCAAACATCGCAGGGCAGTACTTCCTAGCATCGGCGATCAACCTTGGACAGAGGCAACTCTATGTCCCACATTGCCGTCCCATTGCCTGGAAAGCGGCATGCGGCATAGGTTTGGCGATCATTACACTTTTCCCAGCGCCAAGGCTGAGAAGAATTCCTCTATGGGATTTAGAGAAAAAGGTGAATAATGGGGTAGGTCGAGAGCCCTGTAGGGGCGTACATACAAATTGTGGATGGTGGAAACCAAGTTTTGGACCAGAACAGCCCCGGTGAAACGAACATTGTCGCCATACAACCACAAATATCTATCAGGCTCTGATCTGGATTCAGGGACAAGCATTGGTAAATTGATCCAGAAAACAGTTGAGCATATGGCCAGGTGTTGTACGGACCCAGTGGGCTTGTGATGGAGGACCCGGTTTTGTAAAGTGATGGCCAGAGCACACATAGTTATTACCCCCACGCTGTCCAGGGACATTGGTATTGCCTCTGTCTATTAGCATTCTTCCGGGGCCTGGTTTTTGGTGCAGTGAAGGCCACCTCATCCAAACATAGAATAAATTCATGGCGATATACATGGCAATCCAGCTCCAATAGTTCTCTGTAACAGAACAAAAAGGACATTATACAGATTAGTATAATTATGGTTGTCTGAATACTGGAAGTAGTGTTGCATACCATACCTCTACACAGTCATGTCGCATATTCTTGACTCTGTCAGAGTTTCTCTCAATGGCACCTTGTTAAAGTTGTTTCATCGTCACTTCGGTGCCGTACTGGAGGATGGCGATTGTTATGCGTCGAAGGCTTACAGCATTGATTGTTCGTTAAATCTATGGTGTTCATTATTCAGATATGCTCTCTTATCTCTCGAATCCTAATTGCATGGTTGGCCAAAACCATATTTATATTGCAGTTCTCGTGTACATCTGTAAACAAGCGTCACCTTCCATGATTGTCTTTGCCTTTCAGTCTGTAACAGAATCAACACAGTATGTGTTTCAGCCGCATAGGAATGTTAAACAATGTACAAAAAATGTAGTTCCAGCTGATAAACCAACCTCATTCATTCAATGCAGTGCCAGTAAATGGATGGCTTAGAGTTACACAATGTTTATCCAATACTATGGCAGTCCATTACGAATATTTAAGTACATTACTGTATGCTAAAGATAAGTCATTAGATAGTTTGCCATACCTGTTCTCAATTTCTGAGGTTCGAATTATGGACGTCACTGTAAATCGACTTCAAGTTGGCTGGACTGTCAGTCCCAGGCCTCTCTCATGGTCAAACCATGTTGATCACATGATCAACAAGTGGCCCTATATCTCATCAGAGTGGCTCTCCTTCCTTCTCTTCTTTTGCCTCGGTCCTCGTCCTCTTCTTCCTCTTCCTCTCCCTCCTACTCCTCTTGCTCTCTGTCCATTGTTGGCATCCATTGTTCCAAACAGGTAATCTGACCTTTGACCTATTTATAGGCCTATACTACAGTAAAGCAGTGATTGGTTAGTGATCAGTTAAGCTATTAGTGTTTGCACATGTGAGGAGTGTGTGTGTGACCTGGTGAATAAGTGTAGCATTTTGATTGGTTGTGTTTGGAAAAGGAAAGCAAGTCACTTCCTGTTAGATTTTTGTGTTTTAGGTAGAGAATTGTGTGTAGTGTTTTGAAAAAAAGTGTTTTACACAATTGACAACTGAGTCAAAGGCTGAGAAATAGCTTATGGTTTTGGATATTTGGTGTGTAGTTTTGCACTTTGAGTGAGAGGTTTCAAAAATCGTGTGACATGAAAAGATTTTGTGTGTAAGCAGTTGGAAAAAACTGTAATTCTACATGTGTTCTATATTAAAAGGCACTTCATTTAATTTAAGAGGCTTTTAAAAATCAATATGGGTGCACAATTTCTACTTAAAATATCAAAGGGACTCAAAAGGCACTCATTTCGTGGAACAACCCAGATGATGTGGCTGTGTATGGGTCCTATCCTGCTCTGCAGTGTCTGATTGCTTTGAGCATAAAAGCATTAATTGTGCTCACTACCAAGCCATTAAACCTGGCTGTGATCTCAGCTTTAAGTGCAGCGGAATCTGAGTGTGTGGCGTTGAATTATTCACCTCCCCCTCTCCTCTTTCTCTCCTTCTCTCACTATCTCCTCTTTTTCTCAATCGCTCACCTGTTCTCTCCTCTCTCTAGCGCTCTCTTTCTCTCCTTGCTGCTTTCACTCCCTCTCCGCTCTCTCTACCTCCCTCTCTCTACCTCCCTCTCTCTACCTCCAGTGCTGTCAGCCCCGGGGCTAGGCTTCACCATCATTTATTAATACCCGGCTTATACAGCACAAAGCACATCTCCGCCTAGCCTGCCTTCCTGCCTGCCTGCCACTAAAGCATCATATGGCACACGGTACTGCGTAAGCACCCCCTAGGAAGCAGGCAGGGAACCCAGTGTCCACACACACTGACACACACACGCTTACTCTGCAGGAAAATGTCCTTTGGAAAGGACAGGCTGCATCAATCTCACGGTTATAAGATCCTCTAGTTGTGTAGTTGCTCTTGTGGTCAGTCAAGTGCCATTTTGATCTTGTCGGTCTGGGTTGTTGCTTGAAATGGAGCAAAGCATTATCTTACGATTGTTGTMATTACATGTATTGTCATTATTGTTATCAAGCCTCATGTTGTGGAACTATTTGGTACAGTGTAACAGCTGTATGTGCAGCAGTAGATTTACCAAGCGCAGTTAGCCAGTCTGTCTGGGTTGTAGACTTTCAGCTCACGTCCCACTGCCACGCTGTTGAAATATGAAAAGACTCAGCCAGTGTTCTGACTGCTAGATGTTTCACTTCCTCAGTATAGACGAGGAGGAAGGGGAGAAGCCAGCTAGTTAGCTGGGCGGTGATATTTTGGTCTGAACATTTTTCATGGAGATTTCCCTCGATCTCCTGCTCTGGCTGTGGTCAGGAGAAAGGGTCATGGGGGAGTCATGGAAAGGAATAATGTCCTTTTGAGTATAAACCGGGGGGTTGACTGTTGAGTAAATAAAATGACCAACGTGAAGAGAAAGTTGTGGGAGCTGCTTACACAGACTTATTAACGGTGTGTGGAATTAGAGACACTCCAGAGGTGATAGAAAGTGTATGAGAGGACAATTGTCAAAGTTATAGTTTATAGTCTATAGTTTAGAGTCCCGTGTGTCTCAGTTGGTAAAGCATGGTACTTGCAATGCCAGGGGTTGATTCCCATGAGAACCAGTACGAAAAAGCCAAAGCATGTATGCACTCAGTGTGTGCTAAATGACTAAGATGTAGATTGTATTTATGATTGGTTGATAAAGTGTTTATTTTCAGTATGTAAAACTAAGGGGAACGATAAAAAAAGTATATTTTGTCATAAGTATTTTTCACTTGGCCGCTAAGAAAATAGAAATATGAAAAGTAGAGGTGACAATTTAGAAGAAGTTTAGCAAATCCACCAAACATTCTTACTGTCATTCATTCCTACATTCCCTACAGTAGGGAAAGTAATGTAACCATACTGCATTACACTGTTCCCTACAGTAGGGAAAGTAATGTAACCATACTGCATTACACTTTCCCTAGCAGTAGGGAAGTATTTAACCATACTGCATTACACTTAGTTCCCTACAGTAGGGAAGTAATGTACCGATACGCATACACTGCACTGCGACCTGCGGGCCAAACTCGGAACCCTGCCGCGCGCGCTCCGCCCGGTCCCCTCCTCCGTTCGGCTGCCTCCCGGGCCGCTGCTCGCCCTCGAGCTCCGATTTATCTTTGTCGCCTCAACGCCCGGAAGGCTGCACTGCTCACTCGCGCGGCTGCCGCCCGTCTGCCCCTGCTCCTCCTGCGCCTTGACGGTCGAGCGGTCTTGGTGATTGGGCCGCGGCTCACCGGCCCCATCACCACACCCACAGTCGCTGGGGCGCGCCGATAACAACCGGGCTCTTCCCTTACATAGGGAAAGTAATGTAACCATACTGCATTATACTGTTCCCTACAGTAGGGAGTGTAATGTAACCATACTGCATTACACTGTTCCCTACAGTTAGGAAAGTAATGTAACCATACTGCATATTACTTTCCTACAGTAGCGAAAGTATTGTAACCATACTGCATTACACTTCCCTACAGTAGGGAAAGTAATGTAACCATACTGCATTACACTGTTCCCTACAGTAGGGAAAGTAATGTAACCATACTGCATTACACTGTTCCCTATCAGTTAGGGAAAGTAATGTAACCATACTGCATTACACTGTTCCCTACAGTAGGGAAGTAATGTAACCATACTGCATTACCACTGTTTCCCTACAGTAGGAAAGTAATGTAAACCATACTGCATTACACTGTTCCCTACATAGGGGAAAGTAATGTAACCATACTGCATTACACTGTTCCCTACAGTAGGGAAAGTATTGTAACCATACTGCATTACACTGTTCCCTACAGTAGGGGAAAGTATGTAACCATACTGCATTACACTGTTCCCTACAGTAGGGAAAGTATTGTAACCATACTGCATTACACTGTTCCCTACAGTAGGGAAAGTATTGTACAACCATACTGCATTACACTGTTCCCTACAGTAGGGAAAGTATGTAACCATACTGCATTACACTGTTCCTACAGTAGAGGAAAGTATTGTAACCATACTGCATTAACTGTTCCTAAAGTAGGGAAGTATGTAACCATACTGCATTACACTGTTCCCTACAGTAGGGAAAGTAATGTAACCATACTGCATTACACTGTTCCCTACAGTAGGGAAAGTATGTAACCATACTGCATTACACTGTTCCCTACAGTAGGAAAGTATGTAACCATACTGCATTACACTGTTCCTACAGTAGGGAAAGTAATGTAACCATACTGCATTAACTTGTTCCTACAGTAGGGAAAGTAATTGTAACCATACTGCATATACTGTTCCCTACAGTAGGAAAATGATAACCATACTGCGATTATACTGTTCCCTACAGTAGGGAAAGTAATGTAACCATACTGCATTAACTGTTCCCTACAGTAGGGAAAGTATGTAACCATACTGCATTACACTGTTCCCTACAGTAGGGAAAGTAATGTAACCATACTGCATTACACTGTTCCCTACAGTAGGGAAAGTATTGTAACCATACTGCATTAATACTGTTCCCTACAGTAGGGAAGTATGTAACCATACTGCATTATACTGTTCCCTACAGTAGGGAAAGTATGTAACCATACTGCATTACACTGTTCCCTATCAGTAGGAAAGTAATGTAACCATACTGCATTACACTGTTCCCTACAGTAGGAAAGTAATGTAACCATACTGCATTACACTGTTCCCTACAGTAGGGGAAGATATTGTAACCATACTGCATTACACTGTTCCCTACAGTAGGAAAGTATGTAACATACTGCATTGTATACTGTTCTACAGTAGGAAAGTATGTAACCATACTGCATTACACTGTTCCCTACAGTAGGGAAGTATATGTAACCTACTGCATTACACTGTTTTCCCTACAGTAGGGAAAGCTAATGTAAACCATACTGCATTACACTGTTCCCTACAGTAGGGAAAGTAATGTAACCATACTGCATTACACCGTTCTCCTACAGTAGGGAAAGTAATGTAACCATACTGCATTACACTGTTCCCTACAGTAGGGAAAGTAATGTAACCATACTGCATTACACTGTTCCCTACAGTAGGGAAAGTAATGTAACCATACTGCATTACACTGTTTCCCTACAGTAGGGAAAAGTATGTAACCATACTGCATTACACTGTTCCCTACTATGTAGGAAAGTAATGTAACCATTACTGCATTACACTGTTCCCTACAGTAGGGAAGTATTGTAAGCCATACTGCATTACACTGTTCCCCTACAGTAGGGAAGTATGTAAACCATACTGCATTACACTCGTTCCCTACAGTAGGAAAGTATGTAACCACTACTCATTACACTGATTCCCTACAGTAGGGAAAGTAGCTACCATAACTGTTAACGTCCCTACGTAGGAAAGAATGTAACCAACTGATTCTCCTACAGTAGGGAAAGTATTGTAAACCATACTGCATTACACTGTTCCCTACAGTAGGGGAAGTATCCTACAGTAGGGGAAGTATTGCTCCCATACTGCATTACACTGTTCCCTACAGTAGGGGAAGTATTGTGCCCATACTGCATTATACTGTTCCCTACAGTAGGGGAAGTATCCTACAGTAGGGGAAGTATTGTGCCCATACTGCATTCTTCTATACATGACTACATCCCAAACGCCTGTGAGCTGTTGCCCACTCTTATGGATGAGTTCACACTGGTCAGTGATGCACGGTCACCATAGGGAGGCAGCATCAGACAACAAAGCATGCTTTTCATACAGTAGGGCCAAGGCTAGGCCCAAACCGACTGTGTGTGAGTTTGTGTCTGTGGGTGTGTGTGTGCTGTGTGTGTGTGTTGTTGGCGGGCTGACTCTTGACTACAGACTGTCCCCCAAAGGCGCCCCTCACAGCTATAAATAGCTCTTCATATGGCATTCAGTGAGGGGGTGGAGGGGGACTCATCTGCTGTAGAGACTGAAAGGATTGAGATGGGAGGTGTAGTACTATAGAACAGAGGCCAGTGGGAGTTTATTGGTCTGATGCAGCAACGGGAAAATCAGGAAGTGTGTATGTGTGGTCTGTGTGTGCCTCAGTGTGTGTGAGTCTGGATAGCAGTGCTGGAACCGCCTGCTGTTATGACGCTATGTTTTTCTTGGTGAATGTGAGGAATGTTTATGTAGGAGAGAAACTGGCCTCTCTCCCCAATCGCTCAGCGCCATCTTCAGGTCACATCAACAGTGAATAACATTACTGTAACAAGATACAGGACCTTCTGGCTCCCTGAGATATTGTCCTTAATTCTATTCCAAAACATTATATTCCAAATGTGTGGCTTTGGTATTGGACAGTGTATTGAATTGATGATCCATTACGACTCTTAACATAGGCCAGTTTCCTTGGGGTACAGAGATATTGCATAGGCACTAGGCAGCAGGGTAATCACATGGAGGTTACATGCTYGGTTTATTTACTGCTGATGTATAAATATGGCTAGCCAGGCGATGGGGGTTATAGATTTAAAAAAAAGTATATTAATGGAGCAATCTCGTGGTTAATGATGTCCAGCCCATCCTCAGATATACAGTAGATCGCAGTAATGGGTTAGCTATTACACATGTGTGATAAAGGAAAGACCACCGTGATAAACTGCATCCAGGAAGTGTTGTAAAGAGTAGAGGCCATACATAAGCATTACTACAATCAATCATAGGGAAATTAGGATTTATCCTATAGGTTGGAAGATGAACAATAAGCCAAGATTTTTAAAAGACAAATTATACATTTTTTTTCTTACCTACTGTATGTAGAAATCTGTAAGTCACATTTGACTAATTTGTAGTTTCCATGTATTTCAGTTACCCTAGTTATCAATTAACTACATGCTATAACAGCAACATATTGGAAAGTATTTCCAGAAATCTCTGGCCAAGATCTCTGGCCAACAACTTTGCCATGTTACTTGATTGTACTTGACAGCTCCAAACAGGGCTCTATGCTGTAGGACCATGACTGATGTTGTCTTTGTGTGTTCTCTGTTCCTACAGTGAGCACCTGTCGTGCTCCTTCACCTTCTTCCTGCATGGGGAGAGTAACGTGTGCACCAGCGTAGAAGTCGCCCAGCACCAGCCTGCCTACCACATCACTGACGACCACACCCGCCTGGCCCAGATCTCCTCAGCCCCCGTACAAGGTGAGAAACACCCAGGGTAACAGAGACGTAAGAGCCAACACACTGGATGTCTTTACCCGCCTCTGTTTTAACCTGAGCATCAATGTCATAACTATGTGGTTATTTCGAAATTCGCTCTGAAATCTTGAAGCATGAGCCATATGGTACCTTTCTGATATACTGCACCCTCGTGGTAGTCCATATCTATCTGATCTCTCCTGCTCTGTTCTAGCTATTAACCTATTTCTCATATCCTCTCCCACCTGTGCGAGCTATCCTGAGTCCGTACGGTCTGGCGGGCTCCCTGACGGGCAAGCCTATAGATGAGTGACCCAGCTGTAAGAAAACTGATGGAGGAGTGGAGCTACTTTCTACCCATGGTGCTTCAGCGCCACAGAGAAGGGGGCACAGGGGGCGCAGGCACGGGGGCATGTGGCGCCGAGAGGGAGGCACTGACCGACCATATGACCACACAGCCATGTGGCCGTTGAGGTCATCGTAGGTAAGTAACGGTGACAATCAAAAAACTCTTGGCCACCTTTCGCATGTAACACAAATGGACACACTTTGCTGTTTATAATATACACTGTATATATGAACATATGCTATAGGTGAGAAAAGGCTATTGGTCAAGAGTGTTTTTTATTGTGGTTTACTGAAATGTATTATTGTTATCAGACCAAAAGAGAGGAACAAAGGGAGAACAACAGCGAGTTTTAGTCGGTCAGCTTCGATGGCCATTGTCTGTATGAGGATAAATAGTACTGGAGGTGGTTAATACGTTGTGGATGCCAGAGTTCTTAAGGGACTAGTGTTGTCCTCAGGGTGCATTGAGGTAAGGAGTAAGACTAGGGGAGAGGAGGGGAGTAAAGACTAGCATAGGAGGGGAGGAAAGACTAGGGGATAGGAGGGGAGTAGAAGACTAGGAGAGGAGAGTAAAGGGACTAGGGGAAGATTAGGAGGGGGAGGAAAGACTAGGGGATAGGAGGGGAGGAATGACTAGAGGAGAGGAGGGAGGAGAAGCTAGGGGATAGGAGGGAAGAAAGACGTAGGGGGATAGGAGGGAGAGGAAAGACTAGTGGAGAGGAGAGGAGGAGAAAAACTAGAGAGAGGAGGGGGAGGAAAGACTAGGGGATAGGAGGGGAGGAAAGACTAGGGGATAGGAGGGGAGGAAAGACTAGGGGGATAGGAGGGGGGGAAAGACTAGGGGGAAGGAGGGGGGAAGACTAGGGGATAGGAGGGGAGGAAAGACTAGGGGATAGGAGGGGAGGAATGACTAGAGGAGAGGAGGGGAGGAAAGACTAGCGGATAGGAGGGGAGCGAAAGACCTAAGGGAGAGGAGGGAGGAAAGACTAAGGGTAGAGGAGGAAAGACTAGCGCGGGAGTAGGGCAGGGGAGAAAGACTCAGAGGGCGAGCGAGGAGGAACGAAAAAGGACATAGCTGCATCAGGACGCGCGAGTGAAAGACTAGGAGTCGATGAGCGACTGGGGGGAGAAACAGAACGCTTAGGGGACATAGAGGTAGCCGAGAGAGGAAAGCACATTAGGGAGTTAGGAGCCGGAGGAGGCGACCGCAGCCAGGGACGCAGATAAGACTACGGGAGAGATAGCGACGCGGGAGGACAAAGACGTGTCGAAGGAAAAGAGGGGGCACCTAGCGGATGATAAGGCGAGGGAGCAAAGGACCTAGGGGATAGTGAGGGCAAAGACTAGGGCAGGAGTGGGGAGGCGAAAGGAGCTAGTAGAGATCGGCGGAGCACGTAGAGGATAGAGGGAGGAGAGCACATAGAGCCTAACGGAGACTGGAGAGGGGGCGGGCGAAGACGTAGGCGGGATAGGAGGGCGAGAGAGCGAAGGACTGAGCGAGGATAGGAAAGGGGACAATGCGCACTAGGGGACTAGGAGGGAGGGCGAAGAGACTTAGAGGCGCAGTAGAGGAGAGAGAAGGACGGTAGGGGAGAGAGGAGAAGCACGTGAGAAGAGAGAGGAGAGAGGAGAGCGTCGAGGCGAAGGTAGGGATGACGGAGGCAGACGAGGAAGGTGAGAAGTAGTGTGCACGGGATGCCGGATAAAGAGTGGAAACGAACGAAGAGACAGTGAGCGAGGTAGTGGGAAGGTGAGGGCGGGCGCGGGGGCGGGCGACGAGGGAGGGGGGCGGGGCGGGCCTGCTGCGGGGCAGGCGCGAGGATGCAGGAGCTTCAAGGGGAAGCGTCGAGGGACTGGAGCAGGCACAGGCGAGGACGGCTGTCTACCATCCAAGCGACAGCTGTGAGCTGAGGGGTGCCTGGACCGCCTCATCATTGAGGTTAGGACTGCGTTGAAAATTAAGACCTGCCTCAGGCGGCGCCGCGCAGTACCAGCCAGCAAGCTGTAGGCCATGCAAGGATAAGCTAATGCACCTGCAGCCCTGGGTGTATAGGCTACAAGAAAGGTAGTGTGACGTGTATGAAGGAGTGTATAGGGTGTGAGTGTTTGGAGGATTTAAACTCAACTCTTTCGTCTTCTTGTAGGTGGTGTGAGGATATGATCTACCCAGCAGCCTTTGTGCTGGTTGCCCAAGGCACCTCCTGTGGAGGAGCCCCCACCTGCCAGGGACTGAGGCCCAGGGGGCAGGCAGAGACCCGATCTCACTGCCTAGGCATCCCCCTCCGCACCCCCCACCGTCCACCTGAACAGCCCTGCTCAGGTGCAGACAAGCACAACAAACACAACACACACACACAGCAAGCACGACCAGCGACGACAGCAACACGACAGCCACACACGACACAACACACACACACACACACACACACACACACACACACACACCATGTCACCACCAAAAACTCCAGAAATTCACCCTAAATAATTGCATTCCCAAAACGAATAACATAATCTCTGAATCAGTCCTATTTACTCAACAAAACAACTCAATACTGCAATACAATCCATATAATTGTCCTCATTACTCAATCCATACGCTTCATATGAAATAACGCACAGAGAAGTTACTATATCCTCATCTAGGACAAAGTCTTTGAGAATTGGGCTGAACATACAGATATTTTGCTGAAGATGTAAGACCTCAGACAAATGAGATTGGTTTGTAACTCACTGAAACTGAATCATCAGCATCCTAATCCACATTCAATTAAGTCTGCTTAATGAAAGTCTTACAAATTAGGAGATAAAACAGCTGATACAAACAAACAAACACCGCTATAGCTGCAGAGGAAATCTTGAGTGTCTTATTACAATTTTTCAATGGCTGAAGAGTCCTAGTAAAGTGTCTCTTGCTATGCACTATTAAAACATCCACCCACAGCCTTGCCCAAGGGAGAGAACTCCACTGAATAATGTAATCTGTTGTTTATTTCAGCGGACAGTGGCTTTGTGACAACGGTGTCCAGCGTCCTCCCTGCCCAGGACAGTGCCATGGGGGTCACCAACAGCCCAAAACATTCTGGGAAGAAACTGACCAATCAGGTGGTGCATGAGGCGTGGAAGGAGTGTTATCTTAACCATCTGCAACACAAGTGAGTGTCCAGATTGGCTGCTGGCTAACCGGGGCCCAGATCCAGACTCAGCACTATTTATCTCCTGGCATCTGCTGTGGGATTGTTATTGTTGATGTGCGGTGACACGACTGGCGCCCTCACACCTCTCTGTGTGCCCATAGATGCAGTGGGCCCAGTAGCGTGACGCCAAAGAAGGAGGCGCCAAATGGGGTGCCCACCTGGGACTTCACCGACCCAGAGGAGAGGACACCATGCAGCTGCTCCAGGTTGGCACGGGGGTTGGCATCTGGGGGTAGTGACCCAGCCGCCCAGCATGGCACCAGCCAGCTAGACATCTGGGCTTCATTTTTAGGCATTTCACTGCTTTTAACCAAAAGTCTGGTGCTACTTACAGTGGGGAGAACAAGTATTTGATACACTGCCGATTTTGCAGGTTTTCCTACTTACAAAGCATGTAGAGGTCTGTAATTTCTATCATCTATCATGGGTACACTTCAACTATGAAAATCCAGAAAATCACATTGTATGATTTTTAAGTAATTAATTTGCATTTTATTGCATGACATAAGTATTTGATACATCAGAAAAGCAGATCTTAATATTTGGTACAGAAACCTTTGTTTGCAATTACAGAGATCATACGTTTCCTGTAGTTCTTGACCAGGTTTGCACACACTGCAGCAGGGATTTTGGCCCACTCCTCCATACAGATCTTCTCCAGATCCTTCAGGTTTCGGGGCTGTCGCTGGGCAATACGGACTTTCAGCTCCCTCCAAAGATTTTCTATTGGGTTCAGGTCTGGAGACTGGCTAGGCCACTCCAGGACCTTGAGATGCTTCTTACGGCGTCACTCCTTAGTTGCCCTGGCTGTGTGTTTCGGGTCGTTGTCATGCTGGAAGACCCAGCCACGACCCATCTTCAATGCTCTTACTGAGGGAAGGAGGTTGTTGGCCAAGATCTCGCGATACATGGCCCCATCCATCCTCCCCTCAATACGGTGCAGTCATCCTGTACCCTTTGCAGAAAAGTATCCCCAAAGAATGATGTTTTCCACCTCCATGCTTTCGACGGTTGGGTGGTGTTCTTGGGGTATGTACTTCATCCTTCTTCTTCGCTCCAAACACGGCGAGTGGAGTTTTGACCAAAAAGCTCTATTTTGTTCATCAGACCACAGATGACTTCTCCCATTCCTCCTCGGATCATCCAGATGGTTCATTGCAAACTTCAGACGGGCTGGACATCCGGCTGGCTTGAGCAGGTGGACTTGCGTGCGCTGCAGGATTGTGGAATCCATGACGGTGTAGTTTTACTAATGGTTTTCTTGAGACTGTGGTCCAGCCTCTTCAGGTCATTGACCAGGTTCTGCCGTGTAGTTCTGGGCTGATAAATCACCTTCCTCATGATCAATGATGCCCACCACGAGGTGAGAATCTTGCATCGGAGCCCCAGACCGACGGTGAGTTGGACCGTCATCTTGAACGTCTTCTTCATTTTTAATAATTGCGCCCAACGTTGTTGCCTTCTCACCAACGCTTTGCCTATTGTCCTGTAGCCCACTCCCAGCCTGTTGCAGTGTCTACAATCTTTATCCCGGATGTCCTTATACACCTCTGCTTGGCCATTGTGAGAGTTGGGTCTGTTTTGATTGAGTGTCGGTGGACCAGGTGTGTCTTTTATATCAGTAAGAGTTTCAAACAGGTGCAGATTAATACAGGTAATTGAGTGGAGGAACAGGAGGCTTTTTAAAGAACATAACAGTCTGTGAGAGCGGAATTCTTACGTTGTTAAGCGTGACATAATACTTATGTTCATGCAAAAAATGCAAATTAATTACTTACCAAACTCATACAATGTGATTTTTGGATTCCGTCTCTCACCAGTTAGGTGTACCTATGCAATAAAGTTACAGACCTCTACATGCTTTGTAAGTAGGAAAACCTGCAAAATCGGCAGTGTATCAAATACTTGTTCTCCCCACTGTATGTGAAGCATATTGAAATAGATTGTGTAGAAATAATGTGAACATGGTGAAAATATATGTATTTGTCTTCTGAATGTTGGTATTTTTTATATGATATGATTCAGATATGTTATCACGAGTTGAATGTGTACAATATAAGGAAAGTTTTAAAAACAGCATCCTCACCTGCCACTCCAGTTCTGTCTGCCATCTGATCCTGTTTCTCTTCCTGAAGGTTAAAGCAGCAGAAACAGCAGCAACAGACCAACACCTCCTCTGCCAACCCTCCGTCTGGTGCCAACACCACCCCCTCCTCTGGCCCGGCCCTCCCCGCTCCCTCCCTGCTCAAGCACAAGGCCACGGACAAACCCGAYAAAGCCGACAAACAGCCGAAGAGAGCCGCCGCCATGACCCCCTTCCACCACCGCCTCTCTGTGGGCCAGGAGGCCTGCCTGGAACAAGACTCATCTGGAGGGTCCCAGCTCGGCCTAGTCAGCCTGGACCCTCCCCTGGATCCCATGCCCAGCTGCAAGTACCCCAAGCCCCTCTCCGCCGGCAGGAAAGCTCCAGAGTCCCTGCTCCACTCCCCTGTCTCCCCATTACCCCCCACGCTCAGCCCCCATCCACGGGGGGGACAGGACCCTGAGGAACTGGAGACCTCTGTGGGCATGGCCCTCTGTCCGGATGGGGCGTCAGGGATGGGGGTGATGGAACCCAGTGAGACGGCTCTGTATGCAGCCCCTCTGGGGCCCAGGGAGAGGGAGGCTGGGGCAGGCTGGTGGAGGGGCTTCAGGACTCCCAGGGCTGATAAGGCTGAGTTCAGGCCTCCAGAGCTCCCCAGTGACAGAGTGGAAGTAAAGACAGAGACGCAGGCCACTGAGGGAGTTGCACTGAAGAGGTGAGAGAGAGCGAGATCAGTGCATTAATTACTCATTCAAAGACACACACACGCACAGACTTGATCACTCTAAGTTTCCTTTCTTATTTCCCTCCAGACTATTCATGCAGACACAGAAGCGCTTCAAGATCTCGGAGGAGTGTGTTAGGGCACACATCCAGACCATGGGTCTCCTGCATCAGCCTGGGGACCCCGGGGATGACCCCTACGACTTCAAGGAGGGAGACATCGAGTACAGCTTCCCCACCTCCAAGAGACTGAAGGGCCAGGGCCGAGACCCCAGCAAAAGAGGCCCCAAAGTAAGGCTGTTGTTAACAGTGAAAGTTACATTTGTTGATTGACACCCAAGCTAGAAAGGGCGAAGAAATTAAATACAGTGTGTCTGTCTTCCAGGGAGAGGAGATCAGCAACGGTGCACTGCCTGATGGGAAAGACGCCATGTCCATCTTTAGCTCTGCTCCCAAAGCTGGTGACAAATTGAATGTTGACACCATATACAAATTCTATTCTAAATAAAAAAAATTCCCCAACACATTGATCATAGTGTGTGTTCTGAGCGTTGTCTTTGATGGTCTTGTTTGTGCGTTTCTAGATGATGACTCACCGCAGGACGATGATGCGGCGGCCAAAGCTCAAAACCCTTCTCTAACCAGGGAGACTGATCTGGTGGTCCTCATCTCAGACCTGGAGAACATCTTCGACGAGGATGAGGAGGAACTTAGGGTGAGAAACATTCTAAGAATTACTGCATGTCTAAAATCTGTTCCATTTTCATTCCCGCTTTACACAAAATGTAATACACTCAACATCACAATAATACATAATATATGTTATTTAGCAAACGCTTTTATCCAAGGCTACTTATATCTGTGTTTTATAATAATGTATAGACTGCTTGCCCCAACCAGCACACAGCCAGGGTCCTGGTATCAGGAAGTGAAGATCGGAGGGAAGGGAGGGTGGCTGTGCCCTATCCTTCAAGTGAGTCCAGCTTTACATGTACACGTGTTCCGCAGTTTGTTTGTTATCTTATGCATGTTATCCTAGCTGAGTTTAGCGTGACCTGGGAAAAATAATCTGTTTTTTCTACTTCTCTCACATCATCACTCTCTATGTCTCTCTTATCACTCGCTGTCTGTCTCTCGCTGTCCATCTCTCTCTCTCTCTCTCTCTCTCTCTTCCTCTCTCTCTCTCTCTCTCTCTCTCTCTCTCTCTCTCTCTCTCTCTCTCTCTCTCTCTCTCTCTCTCTCTCTCTCTCTCTCTCTCTCTCTCTCTCCACCCCTCATCTCCTCCCCCCATCCCTCTCTCTATCTCTCTCTCTCTCTCTCTCTCTCTCTCTCTCTCTCCTCCTCTCTCTCTCTCTCTCTCTCTCTCTCTCTCTCTCCACCCCTCATTCTCCTCCCCCCATCCCTCTCTCTCTCCATTCAGCAGTAGCAGACCTCCAGCGGATGTTTCCCACACACCGCCTTCCTTGGAGCAGCACACCGGCCTTCTCCCCATTCATGACAACCGTGACACCCCCAGCCAGGAGCCCCCAGCCCCCGTCGGCGGCTCCGACGTACCCCCTGGGCCCCCTGTCCTCCACCCAGCTCCAGGAGTACCGGATGGAGGTGGAAGAGGGCATGGCCAGTCCAAAACCTGAGGACATCAAGGTGAGGCATCACAGAAGCAATGGGAATGGACATGATTAAGACTACTGTAGATTACAGACAATTATGTTTTACTTTACCATGTTAAAAAACAATATGTTTGACTTTGTAAAGTGAGATGAGTCCCATGAAAAGTGACACCATGTAATCTATTTATGTTGTCAAATTGGTAGATATGGTTAGTGGTATGGTTAATGATAGAATGGTGAAAAGGCTTAAAGGCCCAGTGCAGTCCAAATTCAGTTTTCCTGTTTTTGTATCATATTGTACAACAGGTGATGAAACTAACGCTTAAAGTGTTATTTCCTTATAGTTGCTGGTTGAAAATATAATCTACACAGGACCTTCTAATCAGCAGGTTTGCATGGGCGGGAGTTTCGGCTTTCCATGGTGACATCACCATGCGGTAAATTGGTTAATAAACCAATAACAAATAGAGTTCCAAACCTCTCCCCAAATAACATCTCGTTTTCAGTTTTGCCTCACCCCTTAGACCACTCCCAGACAGTCTTATCAAAATTCTTGCTTGAGAAAAAGTTATTTGCTTTTTATTTGTTATTTGAAATCTATTATAGTAAGGTACTTACAGGTTACCTATAAATTATTTTAAATTGATATAAAAACATCTGCATTGGGCCTTTAAAATAAAGTAGCTASAGGGCACTATGCAGCCTACCAGTGTTAATGTAAACCTTACTGCCTGGTTTGATCTTGTCTGATGTTGCTGTAGCATGTTTATACTGTACCTGCTGACCTGGCCTGCTAGGGGACTTACTGGTATGTGGAACCAAATACCTGAACCTCTCAATACACCTCAAATCTCACACAGCCTGTTTCAACTCATGACAGTGTTAATTTAGTGCTAATTGTCTCTCATTGTGACCTGTTACTGTGGGGACCCATTTGCAATGAGCTCTCCTTCCCCATCCCCCTCTTCAGGACTTCTCATTTGTGTACCGTGTCCCCTCCGTCCAGCCACAGATGGGCTGCTCCATGTTTGCTCCGCTGCGGACCCTCCCCAGCCAGTGCCTGCCCCCCCTCAAGTTGCCTGACCAGTGTTACTACCGGCCTTCCTGGGCCCTGCTGCCCAAGATGGAGCACTACTCCTCCCTGCCACCCTCTCATCACACCCCATTCATCAGAGATGGATATGTGTAAGTACTGTACCAGTTCTATTAAAGGTGGATGGATGTTCATAAAATATTTATTAAGCGTTACCATGCTGAATTTACAGCTATCAATAAACTGTTAAGGAGGAGTTTTTATGGACAGTATAATTTGAAGGTTTGGGGATAAGTATTTTGGTCTGTCTGATCACCAATTCCTCTTTGTGTGTTTGTCCTCCAGCAACATCCCCAGTGTTGGGGACCAGGAGTATGCCCAGTTGAGTGCCAGCGCCCTGTCCGTGGGCACCACCGGTGGCATCCTCCCCTCACCCTCCCCTGCCACCCCCCGCTTTTCTGTCCCCACCCCTCGTACCCCCCGCACCCCCAGAGGCATTGGCACGGCCAGCGGGCAGGGCTCGGTGAAGCAGGAGGGCACCGGGACAGAGCTGAGCTCCCCTACCTCCACGCCTTCCACCAGCCTGCCTATGAGCTCCGTAGCTGAGCCCCATACGTCCAGCCCTCCAATACCCGAGGCCCACAGCCTGTACGCCGCCCTGCTTCTCTCTGACTCGGTCCTCAACGTCTTCAAAGACCGCAACTTTGACAGCTGCTGCATCTGCGCCTGCAACATGAACGTGAAGGGTGCCGACGTGGGCGTGTACATCCCCGACTCCACGCTTGAGGACCAGTACCGCTGCATGTGCGGCTTCAGCGCCATCGTCAACCGCCGGCTGGCCCACGGCACGGGCCTCTTCCTGGAGGACGAGCTGGACATCTTTGGGAGGGGCTCGGAGGTGGGCCAGGCGGCTGAGAGGAGACTGGCGCTTTGCCGCAGAGACCCACCCATGGGAGACCCCCGGGCCAAGCGCCCCCAGGACTCCTCCCCTGCCCCTTCCTCTGTTATGGTGCTCCTCCAGCAGCAGTGTTCCCAGCCCATCTCCTCCCTGGCCTCCATGCATCTCCCTCCTTCCTGCTCCTGCAACGGCCGCCAGGGGGCCCTAATCCAGAGCTGGATGGCTGACAAGCAGTGGGTGGATGGCAGTGATGCATGTGTGGAGTGTTACAACGCGCTGGTACAGGGGCAGCAGTATGTGGATAACCCCGCCGGAGGGAAAGTAGATCCAGCTGTTGTGAGAAGCAGCGCTCTACATTCCTGGCCTCACACCAATAGTAAGGAGGAGTGATCTGGCTGGGATGATAAAAGGATGTCAAGGGATGATACACTCTTAGAAAAAACGTTGCTACCTAGAACCTTAAAGGGTTCATTCAGCTGTCCCCATAGGGTTCTACCTGGAACCAAAAAGGGTTATCCTATGGGGACAGCTGAACCCTTTTGGAACCCTTTTTTCTAAGAGTGTAGTAGTAGGAGGGTGCCAGTGGTGATGTCTATCTGTGGTGAACTGATTACAGAGAGTTATAGAGACAAATGACATTTTTTTCTTATAATGGAAAAACAAGCAAGATCAATCCATTCACTCAAAGTTTAAATCCATGTTTCTCTTTGTTAGTTTCGGACTGTTGTGTGATGTGACGTTCAATGTGTATGATGTGTATTTATGTAATGTATGTATTTGTTTGTGTTCTCGTGTGTGTGTGTGTTCTCGTGTGTGTGTGTGTGTGTGTGTGTGTGTCTCCTTGTCTCTCCCCAGTGCTGGACATCAGTATGCTGTCATCCCAGGACGTGGTGCGTATGCTGCTGTCGCTGCAGCCCTACCTCCAGGACGCCATCCAGAAGAAACGGATGGGCCGGACATGGGAGAACATCCAGCACGTACAAGGACCGCTCACATGGCAACAGTTCCACAAGATGGCTGGACGGGGCTCCTACGGTAAGCCACCAGGAGCACTGTTCAGTCTCTAGTCATTTGCTTTGTAGTGTATTTTAGCAGCCACATTAACTGTGGATGACTTTGGGCCTGATTTTCGTCTGGATTTCAGCATGTGATGTGAGATGTGAATTTAAGATGAGTAGTTTTGGAGTCGACCTGACAGAGTAGGCCCTACATTATATTATCAATATTGTCAGTACAAAGATATTTGATTTGGATTGCAATGTTTCTTAGCAGCCCTTACMGGATCATGCTCTTATGTCAATGTAGGAGTAGGCCCTGTATTATATTGATATTGCCAGTACAAAGGATGACACGAGAAATGTAATCAAATAAGAATTTTAGAAAATTAGACCTCACCTTTAGCTAATCCAGTCAAGCATCCCATAATACAGTACAATGTCTCACATGCATCATCTTGCTTCTGACCAGGGTCCGAGGAGTCGCCAGAGCCTCTGCCTATTCCCACCCTGTTGTTGGGCTACTACGACTACTACGACCGTAACTTCCTGGCGCTGTCGCCCCTGGCGCTGCCCTTCTGGGAGAAGCTGCTGTTGGAACCGTACGGGGGACAGAGAGACGTGGCCTTCCTGGTGCTCTGCCCCAACTCTGACACCCTGCTGGCTGGGGCACAAGTCTTCTTCCAGGAGCTCAGCYCTGTCTACGAGGTAGGTCCTGTCATCTACATCTACTGTATCACAACCCTCTCGTCCAGGAAATTCTTACTTGTTTCTTTCAGAATATACAGTAATTACCAATAGATGTTTAAATGTGTGAAGATGTATGCAAACAAGGTGAGATACTGCGTATAGGATCTATAGCCCTTGACCCCTGCCTATGTCKATTTTCAGACATGCCGGTTGGGGAAACACAGACCCCTGGCCAAGGTGTCCAGAGATGGCRTGGTGCGTGTGGGGGCAGTGGACACAGAGACAGAAACAGAGAAGGAGAAAGAGAAGGAGAGGCAGGAGGAGGAGAAGGTAGACCAGTGGTTCACAGGGCCATGGGCTGGACAGCAACACATCGACAACCTCAGAAAACTTAAACTCTATGCCCGAGCCTGCAGAAYGCAGCTAGGTAAGAAACTGAGCTTTATGATTGCCATGTATTATATKGTTTATGCTACTGTCCCTATTAACCCTCCCCTTGTGATGTTTATGTGATATAACTCTCTATCGAGACACTATATTTACAAATGTATGTGGACACCCCTCCAAATGAGTGGATTTGYCTATTTCAGCCACAGCCTTTGCTGACAGATGTATAAAATCGAGCACACAGCCATGCAATCGCCATATTCGCAGTAGAATGGTCTTACTGAAGAGCCCAGTGGCTTTCAACATAGCGCCTTCATAGGATGCCACCTTTCCATCAAGTCAGTTCATAAAATTTCTGCCCTGCTAGAGCTGCCCCGGTCAACTGTAAGTGCTGCGAAGTGGTAGGCCACACAAGCTCACAGAACGGGACCGCCGTGTGCTGAAGCGCGTAGCGTGTAAAAAAAAAAACGTCTGTCTTCGGTTGCAACACTCACTACCGAGTTCCAGACTGCCGGTGGAAGCAATGTCAGCAGAATAACTGTTTGTTAGGAGATTCATGAAATGGGTTTCCATGGCCAAGCAGCCGCACACAAGCCTAAGATCACCATGCGCAATGCCAAGCGTCGGCTGGAGTGATGTGAAGCTCGCCACCATTGGACTCTGGAGCAGTGGAAACGTGTTCTTTGGAGTGATGAATCACGCTTCACCATCTGGCAGTCTGACGGACTAATCTGGGTTTGGTGGATGCCAGGAGAACTCTACCTGCCCCAATGCATAGTGCCAACTGTAAAGTTTTTTGGAGGAGGAATAATGTTAGGGGCTGTTTTTCATGGTTCAGCCTGGGCCCCTTAGTTCCAGTGAAGGGAAATCTTAACTCTACAGCATACAGTGACATTCTAGACGATTCTGTGTTTCCAACTTTGTGGCAACAGTTTGGGGAAGGACCTTTCCTGTTTCAGCATGACAATGCCCATGTGTACAAAGCAAGGTTCATACAGAAATGGTTTGTCGAGATCGGTGTGGAAGAACTTGACTGGCCTGCACAGAGCCCTGACCTCACTCCATRAAACACCTATGGGATGAATTGGCACGCCGACTGCGAGCCAGGCCAATTTGCCRAACATCAGTGCCCGACCTCACTAATGCTCTTGTGGCTGAATGCAAAGCCTTCCTAGAAGAGTGGAGGCTGTTATATCAGCAAAGGGGGGACCAACTCCATATTAATGCTCATGATTTTGGGATGAGATGTTCGACAAGCAGGTGTCCACATACTTTTTGTCATGTAGTGTATTTCAGGTCTTACTAAATTGGTATTACACAACCTACTCTGTGCATTTCATCTCTAACTTCTCCTCTATGTTTTCCTCCACCCAGGTCCACAGTTGTCTGCCCTGTCTTTGGACAGTAGTCTGTTTATACCCCCCAAGCATCAGCCTCCCTTAGCCCCTACACCCTCCTCAGCCCAGCCTGCCCCCTCCTCCAGCCAGCCCCCCTCTGGCCCCAGGGTCCCTGCTGAGGGAGAGCCAGCGGCAGCCCCTAGCTCAGGAAGCACCCCCACCCCCACGGCAGCAGCCTCGGACCAACCAGGCCCAGCAGAGATTACCCAAGGAGGGGCCGCTGAGGCCAAGACTACCCCCAATGCCACACCACCACCACCTCCACCCAGCCAGCCAGCAGAGACCCCTGAGAGGTGAAAATCTATGCTAGGGCATATATGCTTCTATATTGCTATTGTTTTACTATGTTATTATTCAGTATTCTATGTTATTATTCGGTATTCTATGTTATTATTCAGTATTCTATGTTATTATGATAGTGGGATATTAATCATGTCTCTGCCTAATTTACCAGTTTGGCGGAGCGGGAGCGAATCGGCATCCCCACGCTGGCGGACTCGGCCGATAGCCATGCCCACCCCCCGGCCATCGTTATCTATGTGGTGGACCCCTTCCTGTGCTCAGGTGGAGCGAGGGATGGCGGAGGAGGTGGAGAGGAGGAGGAGGGAGAGGAGGTGGAGGCGGGCAGTGTGTGGTTACTAGGGCTGCTGCGTTGCTACACAGAGATGCTAAAGACATTGCCGGAGAGCATGAGACCAGCTCTGGTGTTACAGGTAGGTTCATATACCCTACTGTTCTCTCTATAGCTTCTGTATCGTTGAATATTATGATTGTATATATTGTAAAGAGACGGAGACTGTGGGTAGCACCCTAATCCCTGTATAGTGCACTCCTCTTGACCAGAGCCCTCTGGTCAAATGGAGTGTACTATATACGGAATAGGGTTCCATTTCAGACGTATTCTGGCGTGTTCTATCACGGCCAACAGTAATGAATATCTCCCCAGGTCAAGCTGCTCTCATACCAGTGTTTATTCCCTATGTGTTGTCCAGGTGGTGCCTTGTCAGTACCTGCTCCAGCCAGCCAGTGGTGAGAGCCCTCTGTACCTGCAGCACCTGCGCGCCCTGGCCTTCTCAGCCTACTCCCAGTGCAGACGCCTCCTACCCACAAAGACACACATCAAGTCTCTAACCGGTTTTGGCCCCGCTTCCACCCTAGAATCTGTGCTCAAGAGCCCAGAGGTAAGGCTTCAAATTAAATAAAAGTTTATTTGTCACATGTGCCGAATACAACAGGTGTAGGTAGACCTTACAGTGAAATGCTTACTTACAAGCCCTAACCAACAGTGCAATTTTTAAGTAAAAAAAWTGATATTAGGTAAACAATAGATAAGTAAAGAAATACAAAAAAAACAGTACGGTGACAGTGAAAATAACAGTAGTGAGGCTYTATACAGGTGGTACCGGTACAGTGTCAATGTGTGGGGGCACCGGTTAGTCAGGCTAATAGCGGAAATATGTACGTGTAGGTAGAGTTAAAGTGACTATGCATAGATGATAAACAGAGAGTAGCAGCAGCGGAAAAGAGGGMGTTGGCGGGTGGCGCGACACAATGCAAATAGTCAGGGTAGCCAATGTGCGGGGACACCGGTTAGTRGGGCTAATTGAGGTAYTATGTACATGAATGTATAGTTAAAGTGACTATGCATGGATGATAAACAGAGAGTAGCAGCAGCATAAAAGAGGGGTTGGGGGTAAAAGCTGTTGAGAAGCCTTTTGGTCCTAGACTTGGCGCTCCAGTACCGCTTGAAGTTCGGTAGCAGAGAGAACAGTCTATGACTGGGGTGGCTGGGATCTATGACAATTTTTAGGGCCTTCCTCTGACACCGCCTGGTGTAGAGGTCCTGGGTGGCAGGCATCTTAGCCCCAGTGATGTACTGGCCCGTACGCACTACCCTCTGTAGTGRCTTGCAGTCGGAGGCTGAGCAGTTGCCGTATCAGGCTGTGATGCAACCAGTCAGGATGCTCTCGATGTTGCAGCTGTAGAACCTTTTGAGGATCTCAGGACCCATGCCAAATCTTTTTAGTTTCCTGAGGGGGAATAGGCTTTGTTGTGCCCTCTTCACGACTGTCTTGGTGTGTTTGGACCATGATAGTTTGTTGGTGATGTGGACACCAAGGAACTTGAAGCTTTCAACCTACTCCACTACAGCCCCGTCGATGAGAATGGGGGCGTGCTCAGTCCTCCTTTTCCTGTAGTCCACAATCATCTCCTTTGTCTTAATTACGTTTAGGGAGAAGTTGTTATTCTGGCACCACCCGGCCAGGTCTCTGACCTCCTCCCTATAGGCTGTCTCGTTGTTGTCGGCCTACCACTGTTGTGTCGTCTGCAAACTTAATTTCTGGTGTGGGACTCGTGCCTGGCCATGCAGGTGTGGGTGAACAGGGAGTACAGGAGGGGACTGAGCATGCACCTCTGAGGGGCTCCAGTGTTGAGGATCAGCGTGGCAGATGTGTTGCTACCCCTAACCCCTTCTAAGCATTGTGTGTGAGACCAACCATAAGCCTGTGTGATTACCGGGGGCTGATTACCGGGGGCTGATTACCGGGGGCTGAGACCTGGACACTCATTTAAACAGACACAGGCTTTAGACACATAAGTGCCTACCCATTTATCTACACATCTGTCATCTATTGTTAACCCTATAAGTCCCGAGATCCCAGCAAAAATAGGCTTTTCATTTATCTGACCTTCATTTATCTGCATGTCCAGCCCTTATATTTAGCTTCACAATGAAGTGTTTTACTATTTTATTTTCAGGACAAACAGGGRTACAAGTAGAAAACAAAACAACTTGACATAAACAGTTGCATTCACGAGTTTTAATGGCAAATGTCAATATAAAAATAATGTTCTCCAAAGAAAAAAACGTATAAAAATAAATTTATATGAATGCTGTAAGTACAGAAATCACTGGGAAATGAATGTCCAACTAGTCAGTGACAAGTGTTTGGAGTTTGACAGTAACTATGTGAGCTAATTACAGTATTATAGACACTATGTCCTGGGATTTCCTATGATCTATGTAGAATAACCCCTTCCTTACCTTCTAACCACTCTTGTGTAGCTTGTGAGCATCATAGAGTAGAACATGTTGAACATGAGTCTCAGCTATTCATAGATAGCTTTTAGTAGTTTGTAGCTCAAACCATTTGGACTCTACAGATTTAGTATAAAAGACTCGGCCCCAGGCCCCTTCGGGATCCGCCCTTGTCTCACAAACACAACTCTAGCTCAGCCCCCGGTAATCAGCCCCCGGTAATCAGCCCCCGGTAATCACACAGGCTTATTTTTATTTTATTTTTATTTCACCTTTATTTAACCAGGTAGGCTAGTTGAGAACAAGTTCTCATTTGCAACTGCGACCTGGCCAAGATAAAGCATAGCAGTGTGAACAGACAACACAGAGTTACACATGGAGTAAACATGGTTGGTCTCACACACAATGTTTAGAAGGGGTTAGAAATCCGGTGTGACTCATTGGGTTAACTTGTAAATAAATGCTTCAACTGTCTCACAATCCCACTCTCTTCCTCTCCCTCTCTCTCTTTCYCTCTCTCTCTCTCTCTCCGCCTGTCCCATCCCCAGCACCCCAGCCCTCTACAGGGCTACTCTCCCCCGTACATCCTAGGTCCTACCCGTGCCAAGATGCCGGAGCCAGGGGAGGTGTGGGCAGAGATCCCTCCTAGGTACAACGTGCTGTTTGTGGGCTACTGCCTGTCCCACGACCAGCGCTGGATCCTGGTGTCCTGCACCGACCAACAGGGAGAGCTACTGGAGACCTGCATCATCAACATCGACGTGCCCAACAGGTACAGTCAGTCAATCAGTCAGTCACTCAGTCACTCAGTTACTCAGCGCCTGGGAAAGTGGAGGATATATTTGGAGAGGTGTGTGCTAGTTGTGATAATGTGCTAGTTGTGATAATGTGCTAGTAATAATGTGCCAGTTGTGATAATGTGCTAGTAATAATGTGCTAGTTGTGATAATGTGCTAGTAATAATGTGCTAGTTGTGATAATGTGCTAGTGCTAGTAATAAGTGCTAGTTGTGATAATGTGGCTAGTTGTGATAATGTGTAGTAATAATGTGCTAGTTGTGATAATGTGCTAGTTTTGATAATGTGCTAGTTGTGATAATGTGTTGCTATAATAATGTGCTAGTTGTGATAATGTGCTAGTAATAATGTGCTAGTTGTGATAAATGTGCTAGTAATAATGTGCTAGTTGTGATAATGTGTAGTAATAATGTGCTAGTGTGATAATGTGACTAGTAATAATGTGCTAGTTGTGATAATGTGCTAGTAAATAATGTGCTAGTTGTGATAATGTGCTAGTAATAATGTGCTAGTTTGTGATTTGCTAGTTGTGATAATGTGATAGTAATAATGTGCTAGTTGTGATAATGTGCTAGTAATAATGGTGCTAGTTGTGATAATGTGCTAGTAGATAATGTGCTAGTTGTAGATAATGTGCTGTAGTTGTGATAATGTGAAACATACGCTGGGCTTTTTTGTCCTTCATTGTGTCTTCATAGTATGCTAGGCTAGGCTAAAGTCAGACACTATTGTAGCATTTCGCAATCTGCAGGAGAATAGCATGTACCTATTTGGTTGTTGAATTAATACAGGTTATGCTATGGTAATGCTATGTAGTCATTACCAAACGTTCTTCTCCTCTCTCCCTGCTCCTCTTCAGAGTGCGGCGGCCCAAGGTCTCGGCCAGGAAGATGGGGCTGCAGAAGTTATGGGACTGGTGTGTCGGCATCATCCAGATGACCTCACTGCCATGGAGGATCGTGATTGGTCGGCTGGGCAGACTAGGACACGGGGAACTGAAAGGTGAGTTCAGTATAGAACAGTATAGAATGCCTAACTCTGTCTCATTGTCCTTGCTGTTTGCTGTAGAAATCTCCAAGGTGGATCATGACAACGTTTTAAGTTAAGTTAAGCTGAAGCTGGTGATATTGTTACTGATATTGTTTAGGGCAGATTTTTCAAATCTCTATATTTTCAGCCAAATCATTTCAGTTGATCCAGAGGAGATGACAGTAGACTGTAGAACCATTCCCTGTATTGACCTAACTCTCTCCCCCTCTCTCCTCCCCTCTCCCCCCCTCCCATGCCCCCCTCCCTCCAGACTGGAGCGCTCTCCTGGGGGAGCACTCCCTCCACTCCATCAGTCGCCAGCTGAAGGAGGCGTGTCGTATGTGCGGCATCTCCTCCGCGGACTCCCCCTCCATCCTCAGTGCCTGCCTGGTTGCCATGGAGCCCCAGGGCTCCATCGTGGTGATGCCAGGTTAGCAACAGCATCATCAGCACGCTGGGCCGGCCCATTGATGATGTGTTTAATGTACCTTTCAGATCTAAAAATGGAATAGACATAATTAATAGATGTTTTAGAAGCTCACTCTAAAAGCCCTGGGGTTGCAGATACACCATGTTATGACCCAGAGGTGAACAGTGTAATAGTGTGTTTAGCCCCAATGCACAGTACAGTACAGAGGTTGTACGATCTTAATAGAGATGGCAGTAGTAATGCGTGGAGGGTTAGCTCTGCACAACACCAAGGAGCAGACACATTACTGCGCTCGGGGAACACATTACACTTCCACACATTGAAGGAGCACTTTGTGCTGCCACACTCACTTCACAGCACACGGTAATGCAGACATAATAGAGATTACAGCCACTCTGCACTGCAAGACATTGTGCACAGCAATACAAACTTTAGCACACTCAACTGATTTCTTTGCCGACACACCGCAAGCTCTATTGAGGTAAATCACAATGCAACCTTACATAACATATTGATAATAAATTGTTTGTGTGTGCAGATGCGGTTACAATGGGCTCGGTGTTTGGTCGCAGCACGGCCCTCAACCTGCAGACGTCCCAGCTGAACACCCCCCAGGATGCTTCCTGTACCCACATCCTGGTATTCCCCACCTCCGCCACCACCCAGCTGGCCGCCAGCTCCTACCCCACAGAGGACAACGCCGGTAAGGGCTCCACATTAGACCTCCATGTTGGCACTCCCTAACTGGGAGTGTCATACTGTAGCAGAGTGTATTTAGATGCAAGGTTATTCAATACAACCTAGATGTTAGAGACAATAAAAATATCTAAAACTATATACTTGAGCTGGAAATCGCAAGGTTTAATATCAGTAACTATCTATTGTGTACTCAGTATCTTACAGTAGCTGTTGCTGGATTTATTATTATGTACAGTTCACACATAAGTGCCTACCCATTTATCTACACATCTGTCATCTATTTTTAACCCTGTCAGTCCCGGAATCCCAGCAAAAATAGGCTTTTCATTTATCTGACCTTCATTTATCTGCATGTCCAGCCCTTATATTTAGCTTCACAATGAAGTGCTTTACTATTTTATTTTCAGGACAAACAGGGCTACAAGTCGAAAACAAAACATTTGACATAAACAGCTGCATTCGTGAGTTTTATTGACAAATGTCAATATAAAAATAACGTCCGCCGAAGCAAAAACCTGATAAAAAAGAAAAATTTAAACCCACCAGGGTGCACAATTGTCTAAGGATTGTTTGCTTGCTCCCTTTGGAACTGTCACTGTCTTAATGGTTTCAGAAGAAGATACACTGGACTACACGGTGTAGACTACACCTCTTGTGTATGACAAGTTACATGTGTACGTCTATAGCTGACTAGCTGACTGTGTTTGTCTCCAGATGACATGTTCGACCTGCCTTTCCCTGATGAGCTGGAGAATGACATAGGACATGACATTCTAAACCTGCACCCTTCCCCCAACACCTCCCCCGTACCCTCCCCTGGCTCCCCCTCTGGCATGGGGGGAAGCTCACACTTCCAGCATAACAGGGTGAGTTCAGGAACCAGGCTGGGACTCGATTCATGTGAATTATGCAGAACTTTTCCTGATACTGTTGGTGGCCATATGTCCTTTACGACATTGGAATGTTCTAGAATCCTGCTTTAAAATAACAGTGAGGGCCCTATTTAATCTGTATCGCGGAAAATCAGCTTCAGAGTGTTCCTGCTTTAGCAGAGATTTTATTCACGGGAAACACTGCGTATGCAGGCTCAATCGGAAATGACCTTACATTTCTATAACGGAATCTGTTACACGGAACCCAAACTGTCTGTGCGCGTGCGCCATCGTGTATACATACATTTTTTCCCTCCACACCAAACGTGATCACAACACGCAGGTTAAAATATCAAAACAAACTCTGAACCAATTATATTAATTTCGGGACAGGTCGAAAAGCATWAAAAATGTATGGCTATTTATCGAGTTAGCTTGCACTTGCTAGCTAATTTGTCCTATTTAGCTAGCTTGCTGTTTAGCTAGCTTGCTGTTGCTAGCTTGCTGTTGGGATATAAACATTGAGTTGTTATTTTACCTGAAATGCACAAGGTCCTCTACTCCGCCAATTAATCCACACATAAAACGGTCAACCGAATCGTTTCTAGTCATCTCTCTTCCTTCCAGGCTTTTTCTTCTCTTGACTTTATATGCGATTGGCAACTTTCATAAATTAGGTGCATTACCGCCACTGACCTCGTTCGTCTTTCAGTCACCCACGTGGGTATAACCAATGAGGAGATGGCACGTGGGTACCTGCTTCTATAAACCAATGAGGAGATGGGAGAGGCAGGACTTGCAGCGCGATATGCGTCAGAAATAGAACTGATTTCTATTTTAGCCCTTGGCAACGCAGACACTCGTTGGCGCGCGCGAGCAGTGTGGGTGCAATAATTGAATAACATAGATTTCTAAATTTATTTAGAACCACGTGGTCAGCTTGTTACTCTTCAGCGGGGTGAGTTTTTGCCTGTGTTATGGTGTGGCGCTATGATCCATAACTAAAATCCTATGGTGTACTTGTAATGTTCAGTACACAGACATCTGTTATAGTCGAAAATAGAGCAGCTGTGTGGTCTGGTCTTTGGCAGCCATGTTGCCCCCAGTATTAATGTTCCGTCTGTCACATGTGCTCCTCCAGAGTCAGGGAGAGAGGCTTCTGTCTAGGGAGAACCCTCCGGAGGAGCTGAAGCAGCAGCCTCTAGCCCTGGGATACTATGTCTCCACTGCCCAGGCCGACAGCCTGCCTCACTGGTTCTGGGCCTCCTGCCCTCAGGCTCAGAACCAGTGTCCACTCTTCCTCAAGGTAAGGGATCCATGAACTCGTTGATTTTGTTTGTGCCTGTGGGGGGCGTGTGGGGGCGCGTGTGCGTGTGCATTCGTTCTTTTGTGTGTGTACGTCTGTGTGTGTTCAGCCACTTACTGTGTGTTTTCCCCCTCCAGGCATCGCTACACCACCACATCTCCATCGCCACAGCCCAATCAGACGAGCCCAATCAGACGAGCTCAGACAAGACCACTAAGAGGACGCCTCACCCTCTGGACTCCAAGACCACCTCTGACGTGCTCAGGTTAGTAGGTCTCTGCTGTATGCCCTGTACCCACTGCCCATCCCATCCTACCTTCTCCTACTGTGTAACACCCCAACATCTCCTCTTCTCTCACTCCGACACATAGGTTGTCATTGTCACTGACTTGTCCTCTGTGGTGAAGTAGTAGCTGTATGCCTGCATCATGTGTAGGCTGTAGAGGACAACACTTTATCTACTATGATGTATGTTCATGTTATGTGTTCTCTAACCCCAAACCCTGGTGCTCATGTCTTGCGTCCTGCTGTAGGTTTGTGTTGGAGCAGTACAACGCCCTCTCGTGGCTGACGTGTAACCCTGCCACCCAGGACCGCCGCTCCTGCCTGCCCGTCCACCTGGCCGTGCTCACACAGATGTACAATGCCGTCCTCAACATGCTCTAGCGATGGGACTTACTAATGGACAGCTGAGGAAACTGAGTACTGTACAATCCATGGCCTCTGAGGTCATGTGCGCCTGCCTGCCTGCAATGCCTCTGCCTGGACACCAGAGAGCGCTGGAGGTCTGTTTTCTTTTAATGAATGAACGCATGGGACGAGATTTATGGACCCCTTTTACACCTGGTGTTATCATGCGATCTGTGATCGAATCGTGGCCATATTTCAGTGGATTGATGGCCAAAATGGTGGCAGGAGAACAACAGATGGTCCTTGGTTGGGAAAACAAACAAACGCCTATGTACAGTACAGAGACTTTTGAACATGAACAGTTTGGTCAGCCGTGAGACCAGCCTAGTGCAATTCTTACCTTTAGAAAACGTCTCTTGTAAGATGTGATGTGCCAACAACCATTGTACATTGAAAAGGCACATACAGCCTGAGAGAGAAGATGGAGATATCCAACTATGCCCTTTTTATTGTCATAATAGGACATTTCAGTGTTACACTTGTCATTATCAGATCAGCATTGTTGTACAGGAGGACTTTTCACCTTGTTCCTGTGAGACTGAAGATTTTTGAAGCCATGGAGGAGGCTTGTTAAAGGGTGGACTATGTGAATTACAGTATGGTCCTGCATGAAGAATTGGACCATGTCCCTTACCAGCCATGACAGTGATACCTTGGGAGCTATAAAAGCCTCATGTAGGATGGGAGCCTGGGAGTCACGTGCATAAAAGTCCTGAATCTGCCCCACACTGCACAACCAGGGAACCAACTGACCACAGCAGKAGAGCAGCTTCTTACCTTCAATTTGACACATTTGTATAGAACTGTGGTTGTAATGGCTCAAAGTTTAGTAATGAAATTCATACCAACATTCATAAGAGGGTGAAGAACACAACAATTTCCTGTGAGGGGAAAAGCATTTGATAATGACACTTTTTCCTTACTTTTGGAAGTAACAGTTGTATTGCTGTAGATATGAACACACTGAATACTATTTGACAAATCTTTATAGTGTAAAAAAATTCATTTGCAAAGAATTGAGACTTATTTTTAATATTTAAAACGACATTTTGAACACAGAAAAATGATCAAGGCCCTTTCCAAATTTAATATCAATCGCCTTTGGTCGGAAATGGAAATTGTCCTTTTAAAGGAAATTGTAACAAAAATTGTTAAAATGCCATATTTATATATAGTATATCATGCATATAAATTCAAATATATATATGTATATAAATATATATATATATATTACCTCTCTAAAACAACCACGTGATGGTGATGGGGGTTTATACACAACTTTCTTTTTGAAGAGGCAAATACAGTATACATCTTTTATTAAAGACAATGCATTTTAGTTCTATACTTTTAAACTTTTTCAATTATTGAAATGTTGACTTTTAGCCTTTTTATTGAATCAGTTTAAGTTAAGGTTCTTAATACTGCAAAGATATATTTATAAAGTGTCTCTCTTCTCCTGCTAAATAAACTTGAAATAGGCAATAGACTTCAATGTTATGTATTTGAGAGTTACTTGGGTGTTGTATATTTAACTAATATGCTTTACTTCAGCGGTGGTCCCAAATGATGTCAAGCAAACCATCAGAAAAGCCTATTTCTTGAGCTCCTCCACTCAAATAGCCCTGCTATTTGTACAATTCCTAGCATGTTTGTATACACTTTTCAGCTGTGTTTTGGGAATTTCTCAAAGCTGTACATTTCACGCCGGTTTGATTTACTTTATATTAAGTGATTCCTATGAAGTATTTTTTGGCACTGGCTTTTTCAAATATAAATATATGCATATGAAGTCTCATTCAAATACAGCCAAGGGTGTAATGCCAATACTTGTACACTAAAGTACAAAAGAGGACAAGTTTGCAAATTTGTTACATCTGCCATCACTTTGAATATGAGACAGATCAATCTTGGAGAAGAGATCTGTGACTTTTACACTCTTTTTTTAGTAAATTATTAAAACTCTTGACAAATAAATTCCCTTTGAGTGTGTGTGTTCTTCTATTTGACACTGGATTCTTTAATCTTTTGATATCTTTATATGATTTGGGACAGTGCCACTCAGAGCACTCTCATTAACTTTGAGACAGCCTGCGTGATTAGTCCCAGATATTGATTCCATTGGCATGTTGTCTCACTGATTATATGTCAAGTGGTTGGAATGGTGTGGCGTATCAATGTTATCTGCCTTTAAGTAGAAAAGAGGAGAGGGCCTGTTAGCATGTTTCAATGCTTTCCCTCTGTTCTGTCAACACAGGGGCCTGTGAATTGGATCAACACCTCAGCCCCCCGATCACATCTGCCCTCCATATTGGAGACTATGTGGGAGACATGCTGAGAGCTGCCCTCCATATTGGAGACTATGTGGGAGACATGCTGAGAGCTGCCCTCCTTATTGGCGACTATGTGGGAGACATGCTGAGAGCTGCTCCCATATTACAGACTATGTGGGAGACATGCTGAGAGCTGCTCCACATTACAGACTATGTGGGAGACATGCTGAGAGCTGCCCTCCATATTACAGACTATGTGGGAGACATGCTGAGAGCTGCCTCCATATTGGAAGACTATGTGGGAGACATGCTGAGAGCTGCCCTCCACATTACAGACTATGTGGGAGACATGCTGAGAGCTGCTCCATATTAAAGCCTATGTGGAGACATGCTGAGAGCTGCCCTCCTTATTGGAGACTATGTGGGAGACATGCTGAGAGCTGCCTCCTTATTACAGACTATGTGGGAGACATGCTGAGAGCTGCCCTCCATATTGGAGCCATGTGGAGACATGCTGAGAGCTGCCTCCATATTAAGACTATGTGGGAGACATGCTGAGAGCTGCCTCCTTATTGGAGACTATGTGGGAGACATGCTGAGAGCTGCCCTCCACATTACAGACTATGTGGGAGACATAATGAGAGCTGCCCTCCACATTACAGACTATGTGGGAGACATGCTGAGAGCTGCCCTCCATATTCAAGACTATGTGGGAGACATGCTGAGAGCTGCCCTCCATATTGGAGACCATGTGGGAGACATGCTGAGAGCAGTGCCTCCATATTACAGACTATGTGGGAGACATGCTGAGAGCTGCCCTCCTTATTGGAGACTATGTGGGAGACATGCTGAGAGCTGCCCTCCATATTGGAGACTATGTGGGAGACATGCTGAGAGCTGCCCTCCACATTACAGACTATGTGGGAGACATGCTGAGAGCTGCCCTCCATATTGGAGACTATGTGGGAGACATGCTGAGAGCTGCCCTCCATATTGGATACCATGTGGGAGACATGCTGAGAGCTGCCCTCCATATTGGAGATTATGTGGGAGACATGCTGAGAGCTGCCCTCCATATTACAGACTATGTAGGAGACATGCTGAGAGCAGCCCTCCATATTACAGACTATGTGGAGACATGCTGAGAGCTGCCCTCCTTATTGGAGACTATGTGGAGACATGCTGAGAGCTGCCTCATATTACAGACTATGTGGGAGACATGCTGAGAGCTGCCCTCCATATTGGAGACTATGTGGGAGACATGCTGAGAGCTGCCCTCCACATTACAGACTATGTAGGAGACATGCTGAGAGCCCTCCATATTACAGACTATGTGGGAGACATGCTGAGAGCTGCCCTCCTTATTGGAGACTATGTGGGAGACATGCTGAGAGCTGCCCTCCATATTACAGACTATGTGGGAGACATGCTGAGAGCTGCCCTCCTATTGGAGACTATGTGGGAGACATGCTGAGAGCTGCCTCCATATTGGAGACTATGTGGGAGACATGCTGAGAGCTGCCCTCCACTTACAGACTATGTGGGAGCATGCTGAGAGCTGCCCTCCATTTTACAGACTTTGTGGGAGACATGTTGAGAGCTGCCTCCATATTGGAGACTATGTGGGAGACATGCTGAGAGCTGCCCTCACTTTTTACAGACTATGTGGGAGACATCTGAGAGCTGCCCTCCATATTGGAGACTATGTGGAGACATGCTGAGAGCTGCCCTCCTTATTACAGACTATGTGGGAGACATGCTGAGAGCTGCCCTCCATATTGGAGACTATGTGGAGACATGCTGAGGCTGCCCTCCAATTACAGACTATGTGGGAGACATGCTGAGAGCTGCCCTCCATATTACAGACTATGTGGGAGACATGCTGAGAGCTGCCTCCATATTGGAACTATGTGGGAGACATGCTGAGAGCTGCCCTCCACATTACAGACTATGTGGGAGACATGCTGAGAGCTGCCCTCCACATTACAGACTATGTGGGAGACATGCGAGAGCTGCCCTCCACATTACAGACTATGTGGGAGACATGCTGAGAGCTGCCCTCCACATTACAGACTATGTGGGGAGACATGCTGAGAGCTGCCCTCCATATTGGAGACCATGTGGGAGACATGCTGAGAGCAGACCTCATATCTACGACCTATGTGGGAGACATGCTGAGAGCTGCCATCCATATTGGAGACTATGTGGGAGACATGCTGAGAGCTGCCCTCCACATTACAGACTATGTGGGAGACATGCTGAGAGCTGCCCTCCATATTTTTTTTATTTTACCTATATTTTTACAGGTTTTTCTCATTGAGATAACATCTCTTTTCCAAGAGAAACCTGGTCCAATAGCAACAGGGGGAACCACGTTTCAGACAAAACAACTTACATACACTAACACAACATTAAACAAAACTATAAACACACATACAGTACAACAAAAACAATTTTTTGTGTTTAAACTCCACCAACGTGACTAGATCATCAAATTTTGAAATGTTCAGGAGAGAATTCCAGGACCACGGAGCTCAGTAACTAAAACTATTTCTACCATGACCTGTTCTAATTTTTGGTACTGTTAGAAGCAAATGAGAATGGGAACGTAATTGATATTTATTTACCAACCTGACTAAAAAAGAACAGAGATAAAATGGCATTTTACCCAATATGGCCTTATAAATCAGTGTATACCAATGTATAAGCCTACGCAAGGTCAATGACGACCAGCCAACAGCGCTCTAGAGATCACAATGATGTGTTAGACGTTTTTGATTTGTAATGAACCTGAGGGCTGCATGATACACTGAATCAAGTGCTCTCAGGGTAGTGGTTGAGGCCTGCATATATATATATATATATAACATCACTGCAATCTAAAACCGTACGTAATGTACATTGTACCAGCTCCTTCCTGGCCTCAAAAGAAAAACAAGCCTTATGCCGGTAATAAAAACCTATTCTCAGCTTGAGCTTCCTTATCAAGTTCTCTACATGCACAGTGAAGCTCAGCTTATCATCAACCCACAGACCCAAATATTTGTACACTTTAACTTGCTCTATAGTATGTCCAGCCAATGTAGCAATGACGTGATTAGTAACATGCCTGTCATTTGAAAATACCATGCATTTTGTTTTACCTGAATTTAGAACCAGCTGTAAATTATACAGATTCTGTTGTTTGATTTTAAATGCTCTTTGGGCATTTTCAAAAGCTAAAGATAAACTATTACCACTTGAATGAAGAACAGTATCATCTGCATAAAAATTAACATCCGCTGTTTCAATAAGACTATGTGGGAGACATGCTGAGAGCTGCGCTCCATATTCAGCTATGTGGGGAGACATGCTGAGAGCTGCCCTCCACATTACAGACTATGTGGGACATGCTGAGAGCTGCCCTCCACATTACAGCTATGTGGGAGACATGCTGAGAGCTGCCCTCCATATTGGAGACTATGTGGGAGACATGCTGAGAGCTGCCCTCCATATTACAGACTATGTGGGAGACATGCTGAGAGCTGCCCTCCATATTGGAGACTATGTGGGAGACATGCTGAGAGCTGCCCTCCATATTACAGACTATGTGGGAGACATGCTGAGAGCTGCCCTCCACATTACAGACTATGTGGAAGACATGCTGAGAGCTGCCCTCCACATTAGACTATGTGGGAACATGCTGAGAGCTGCCCTCACTATTGAGACTATGTGGAGACATGCTGAGAGACTGCCCTCCAATTACAGACTATGTGGGAGACATGCTGAGAGCTGCCCCCACTATTAGACTATGTGGGAGACATGCTGAGAGCTGCCTCCAATTACAGACTATGTGGGAGACATGCTGAGAGCTGACCTCCACATGACCGAACTATGTGGGAGACATGCTGAGAGCTGCCCTCCACATTACAGACTATGTGGGAGACATGCTGAGAGCTGCCCTCCACATTACAGACTATGTGGGAGTCATGCTGAGAGCTGCTCAGTAGTGTGACTGTACCAGCCCAGACACAGCTTGTTCTCTCATTAACACCATATCTTCATCAGCCCTTATCAGAGATGATTATCAGTATGACACCGTTGTGCTAACAAATACAGTTCTGTTTCTGACTCATTGAAACAAAACAGAAACATGACTGATAGTGTCAGTTGCCTTGCACCTCACTGGTTTCATTCATAAATATATATGTATATACACACAGTGCATACTGTACACATATTGTAGATCTGTTTTGCTGTGCCACAGGTCAGGACTTCCTGTAACGAGTGCGCTGAGAGTCAGGAAGCAAGTTCAGGGGGTGAGTGTTTTAATAAATAAAAGAAACAATGAACACAAAACACAAACAAAGCACCGACATGAAAACACAGTCAATAACACCTGAGGAAATAACCAATGGGAGTGACAGATATAGGGAAGATAATCAAGGAGGCGATGGAGTCCAGGTGAGTGTCATGAGGCGCAGGTGCGTGAGACGATGGGGACAGGTGTGCGGGATAATCAGCAGCCTGATGACCTAGAGGCCGGAGAGGGAGTATAGGTGACACTTCCTATGTAATTCATGTTTTTGGAGGAATATCTTGTGGTCACATTGACCTTCACATTAGCAGTGACACTCAGAGACAGTTGTCTGTGTCCGTGACAGACTGAGACAGATTGCCGTGGCCCGGGCAGTGTCACACGCTCTGTATGCAAAACAAGGTGTTCCCACATCAATGACCCATCAAAATGCCAGCTCTTAATCACAACTTACCTAATGAGCCATCTATCAACCCAGCAGAAGGCTACTGTAAGCTCCAGGCCAGCGGCAACACTGAAATTTGATTAAGTCGACCTCGTGCTGATTGAGACGTTGTCCTGCCTTTGCATGTCTTCAACTCATCACACAAAGGAGGGTCCATCGGTGGCAATGCCGCGGGGTGCAGCTCAGCTGTAGAAACCTGCTTAGTAGCATGTATATTAGATATATTCTAATCAATCAGATGAAAGGAAAATACCTTCTGTAGGACCAGCTGTTTTCAAGGTGCACCCTTTTTGTGTCAGCGTATCTAATTCTTTTAAAGCACCACATCCTGTGGCTTTAGAGTGCAGGTTAGAAGGGAGGAGTGCTGTTGTGTTTCGGAGAGTGCAGGACTCAGGAGCATGAGTGCACGGAAGTGTTGCCTAATGATTCTCCCTCCAGCCAGAGTGGAGGTCAGAGACTCAGGGTCAAATGAAAAGTCAAGCTGTAAGGCAGCAGGCACAGGGAGGAGGAGGACAACGAAGTCTGGTGAAAAGCACTGAAGAGTCACTCCTGGTGTGGCAAGGTTATCTAATGGCCACTGTTCGGCCGCGCCGAGAGGAAGTTGAATAATTGAGTTGTTGCGCTATCCACAGATGGCCTATTAGGACATGTTCATTCACCTGCTACAGTATGTGCCTCACCACAACTCGCGGCTGCAGTCAAATGGCCTCCAGACTGGACAATACAACCGAAGACCTGCCCTGAAAATGTGGCTGTTAGTGCAAATACAATTAGCACTCAATTACATTTTATCCCCTTCTGAAAAACGTCTGCCTAAATGAGGGACAAGGTTCTCTATAATGGTACCGTATAGAGGTCACTATAGAGGTTCAATATTGTTAACCCTCTGTATCCTTTCTCCCAACAAAATATGAATAATTTGCAGATAGATTTAGTGTATTTAGATTATAAATGTGCAGGCTGCAGGGAAAACAAGGAACGACTTCTGAAAAAAGATAGATTGGATAGTCCTCTACAACTAAGTGTCCACTAACCCAAACCGTAGCTTCATGTCCGCATCCCAGTTCAACCCTCACCCTCAACCCTAACCCTATAGTAATACATTGTACTTACAGCAGTAATGCCTAAACTAACCCTAACCAAGCTGTTGGGTGTCAACAGATTTGCAGTTAGTGGTTTGTTGATAGTATTATCATCTATAGAACATCCATTGGGGACTGTTCGATTGACCTAGGTTTATACATGTTACCTACAATAGTGTTTGTTGTCAAAAGCAAGGTGAAGATAAGACAGACTGCCCTGACATTCACATTTCAAGTGTTTTCTTCACAACAACTTTTGTCTCCCTCTTCTCACATTGTACTCCTGCCTGGTACATTGTTCCCAAACAGAGCCTGGTGAACAGAGCTTATCAAGCCCTCCTTTCTTTAGTCAGGCAGGCTGTCGCTCCAGACGGTCTGTTAGACTGTTTCAGGTATGACTTTAGCGAGAGAGCCATGTACTGTGTTGACATCTCCTCTTCCTCAGATGTGGAGGCAGCTGGGGGCTGTAGCTTCACTGTTTTGGTGTGGATATGGAGATGGTGTGTGTGTGTGTGTGCGCCCCTGTGTGTGTGTATGTGTTTGTGGACCTGGGATGAACATGCCCCATCACACACACACACACACACATCACACTTTAGAGTTGGTGGTCTGTCTGTCTGTCTGGCTGGCTGTGTGTCTCTGTCTGTCCAGGACCAGGGGTCTCCCCAGCTCCGGATGTCTGTGTGGCATCTGTCATGGCCGGGGACAACGTGGTGGGTCCGATTTGGAGCTGAGTCCTGATACTCTGGGGGTTACAGAGAGGTCAGGGGAGGGACTGGAGCCGTGTGGCAGGTCATGCTTGTTGCTCATAGCAGGAGAGGGTGGGGGGTGGGCATGGGTAGTCTGGGGTCTGGGTGGAGTAGTTTGGGGGTCTGTGGGGTTTATAAGGTGACAGGTGCAGACTTTGATTCATCATCAGTTCAACACCAAAGGGCCGCTCATGCAGACAGACAGACAGACACACATATACTGAGGCACGGCGTCAGGGTAGCAATGGCTAGAAGGGGGGCTCTGGTCTCTGTGAGTCGCACCCCGCCAGACACCCTGGACTTGACTGCGACTGGAGCTATGATCTGAAGGGTCTGCTGCTTAGGGTCATGGCAGGATTCTCCTCCGTGCTTCACATTGTTCTCATATTTATTGCACAGACACGTTTTAGATGTTGCTGTTCAAAGGCAGTTAGCCCCAGAAGGTCATATTTGAATGGTCTGAATATTTATGACCACTGTAGAGGGTCAGTCAGTCCCGTTCTGGGGCAGGGGCTGACCATCACAGGAGGTTGGTGACACCTTAATTGGGGAGGACGGGCTCATGGCTGGAGTGGAATAAGTGGAATGGTATCAAATGCCATTCCATTTGCTCCGTTCCAGCCATTATTATGAGCCGTCCTCCCCTCAGCAGCCTCCACTGCTGGCCATTCACCTTAACCACATGTCTACTATGTGCCTCAGTTACTGATGTGTACAGTTAAAATCATTACCTGTTGTAAGATGGTCAGCGATCAACTTGTAAAGCATCACCTTAAAGGGTTAGACCTCAGCATCTTCTATAGCAGGGATCAGCAACTAGATTCAGCCGTGGGACAATCTTTTCTTGAGTGGATGAACGGGGGGCTGGAACATAATTACAAATCATTTATAGACTGCAAATTGACCGCAAGAAGCCCTAACAGATAACATTTTGACTAAAACATAATATTTTCAAATCTTGCTTACATTTGTATACGATCACGTGTCTCTGTATTATGTGTGGGAATACTTGGGAACAGATTTCCAACATTTTAATCAGTTGGAGCTGATATCCTGGTGTTTTTACAGTCTTTTATGCACAGCCATGAAAATCTAAATAATAATTAACACACATATATATACAGTGAGGAGAACAAGTATTTGATACACTGCCGATTTTGCAGGTTTTCCTACTGTCATGATCGTCTCGCTGAGAGAGAGTGGACCAAGGCGCAGCGTGTGCAAAACACATTCTTTTATTTTAGAGAAAACGAAAAACACGAAACTTTAACAAACTGAAACCAAAACAACAAACGTGAAGCTAAAGACGTAAGTGCACACACACGCTACAAACGTACAACATAGACAATTACCCACATTAACCTAGTGCCTATGGCTGTCTTAAATATGGCTCCCAATCAGAGACAATTAATGACATCTGTCTCTGATTGAGAACCATTCAGGCAACCATAGACACAGCTAGACACCTACACTAAACACAAACCCATCTACTCTACTTAACCCCCTAAACAGTACAACCATCCTTAGACAATACACAAAACACAGTACCATCCCATCTGTCACAGCACCCTAGACCAACTAAATAATAAAGAAAACAAAGAAATCTAAGCCAGGCGGTTGTCACCTACTTACAAAGCATGTAGAGTCTGTAATTTTTATCATAGGTACACTTCAACTGTGAGAGACGGAATCTAAAACAAAAATCCAGAAAAATCACATTGTATGATTTTTAAGTAAAAGTATTTGATACATCGAAAAGCAGAACTTAATATTTGTACAGAAACCTTTGTTCAATTACAGAGATCATACGGTTCCTGTAGTTCTTGACCAGCGTTTGCACACACTGCAGCAGGATTATGGCCACTCCTCCATACAGACCTTCCAGATCCTTCAGGTTTCGGGGCTGTCGCTAGGCCAATACGGACTTTCAGCTCCCTCCAAAGATTCTATTGGGTTCAGGTCTGGAGACTGGCTAGGCCACTCCAGGACCTTGAGATGCTTCTTACCGGAGCCACTCCTTAGTTTGCCCCTGGCTGTGTGTTTCGGGTCGTTGTCATTGCTGGAAGACCCAGCCACGACCCATCTTCAATGCTATCTTACTGAGGGAAGGAGAGTGTTTGGCCAAGATCTCGCAGATACATGGCCCCATCCATCTCCCCTCAATACGGTGCAGTCGTCCTGTCCCCTTGTAAGAAAAGCATCCCCAAAAGATGTTTCCACCTCCAAGCTTCACGGTTGGGATGGTGTTTCTTGGAGTTGTACTCATCCTTCTTCTTCTCCAACACGGCCGAGTGGAGTTTAGACCAAAAAGCTCTATTTTGTCTCATCAGACCACATGACTTCTCCATTCCTCCTCTGGATCATCCCAGATGGTCATTGGCAAACTTCATACGGGCCTGGACATGCGCTGGCTTTGCGCTGACAGATTTTAATCCATGACGGCGTAGTGTGTTGACGTTTTTTAATGGTTTTCTTTTGAGACTGTGGTCCCAGCTCTCTTCAGGTAATTGACCAATCCTGCCGTGTAGTTCTGGGCTGATCTCACCTTCCTCAATGATCATTGATGCCCCGACGAGGAGAGATGGAGGTGAGGAGATCTAAGCCATGCTGAGCCGCCCAGACCGGTAGAAGGTGATGACCGTCATCTTGAACTTTTCATTTCTAAAACTGCAATGCCAACAGTTGTTGTCCATTAGCGCTTTCACCACAGTTTGCTGTCCTATGTACCTCACAGCCCATCCCAGCCTTGTGCATGTCTACAATTTTATCCCTGATGTTCTTACACAGCTCTCTGGTCTTGGCCATGTGAGCAGGTTGGATTCCTGTTTGATTGAGTGTGTGGACAAGGTGTTTTATACAGTAACGAGTTCAAACAGCTGCAGTTATACAGGTAATGAGTGAGAGACAGGAGGGCTTCTTAAAGAAAAAACTAACAGGTCTGTGAGCAGCCGGAATTCTTACTGTTTGTAGGTGATACAATACTTATGTCATGCAATAAAATCTAATTAATTACTTAAAAATCATACAATGTGATTTTCTGGATTTAGATTCCGTCTCTCACAGTTGAAGTGTACCTATGATACAAATTACAGACCTCTACATACTTTGTAAGTAGGAAAACCTGCAAAATCGGCAGTGTATCAAATACGTGTTCTCCCCACTGTATATATATATATATACTTTTTTGGCTCAGAAAACTTGGGGGGGGGGGGGCAAATATAACAACCAGCCGCCATGGGGAAACCTGTCTATAAACTATAATATGATAAAAGATTATCAACATGGATGTCTTATTATTCCAAAGTGTAATGATATTTCATCTCTGTAAACTAATTATCCTACGTTTAACTCCCATAGAGACAAAAAGAAGAACAACACACCCCAAATCCTAGTGAAACATCACAGTTTTCTAAGAGCAAGTACTGTATCTTATATTCGCCCTAATATTATTTCCTAAGATCGATCTCCAGTCTCCCTGTGTGAGGCTTGCCAGCCAGGCAGTCTAAAGCCTGTGTTATCTTCCAGATGGCTACAAGGACTAGCTCCTGCAAAGCTTCCTCTCCAAGCAGAGAGCCATCAAAAGCTTTTGTTTACAGGCTCCCTGTTGAAGCGATGGAAAATCTGCCAATTTGGCAGCCTGTTGGAAAACATCTGATTTTGTCTGCAAGTGTTTTCGGACTCTGTTCTACATTTGCATAAATCGTTTTTGTTTCCGGGGCCTAAAAGGAGTGCGCAGCGGCAGAGTTGCAGTTTCCCTTCCTGTAAATCTCTCATTCGCAGGCTATTACATCCTTCAGGCCAAATGAAAACTCCACTTAACACTTCAGCCAAAGTAAATAGAGGGAGATAAAAGCGCTGGGGACTTCAAAGCCCAGAGTATTAGTCTCTTCTGAGCCAACATCAAATAGGCTCCACGCAAAAACAATCTGTCATTTCCTCTGGGAATAAAATATTGAAGCGAATTAATCCCCTCTGATAATGCACCGAGTGAAGATTTACCTGAGAGCGCTTAGGCAGCTGGGATGTTGAGATTCTTATTGAATGGAATTTGACACATCTGAGGGGAATCTGGGGCTCGGGTTGCACATTTGGCAAAAGAGATGGTTTCTGTTTTCCTGGTTTTATTGAAATGGGTTAAGTGGTAGTCATGAGGGGATGTACAGTATGTGATGAAAAAAAACACAGGTTAGTGTTTTTCATCATGAATCTTGTTCTGGAGGCAGCTCTGCAGAGTGTCCACTAGTTGGCACAGACATAAAGTCATAAAATCTGATTTGAAACCTAATCCTAACCTTAAACCTAACCTTAACCACAATGCTAACCCTAATGCCTAACCCTAACCTTAAATGAAGACCAAAAAGCAATTTTTTTGTTTTCATGGATTTAATCAAACAGCCGAGCACAAATAATTTGATCAAGATAGTGCTGAGTGTGTGTGTGCTCCTGAGATGGGTGAACATTAGGATTCTAGATTAGAGCACATTGTTACAGTAAATCTTTACATCAACATTGAACATCCAGATTTCCACAGATGTTAAGTGAAGGGAAACCCCTCTAAAACTCTGTAAGTCAGTAACAATACAAGGCCTGTTATTAGTAAACAACAGTCAAATACGTTAACGAGCTTGATAAGTTTGGAATTTGCACTTTTGGGATTAGTCTATTGACACCATTGTTCCAGGCAAACTCAATTAAACTCAAGTATTAGAAAGGATTTGACATATGAAATTGGATCCTGAAGGTTATGTTTTTGAGACCACAGGACAATTGACTGTGGGGATTGCCTTGTTTTGTACTCCAGCAGTGCTTTATTTCTCCACAAGGGAGAGTTGTTGTCCAACAGATCACACAGAGACAGATGAGCCATTACATTTCTATAAGCCACACTGCAGTAGCTCGGATTCAAATTATTTCACARGATGTTCTTTCTTAATTAATGGGATCTGAAATGAACAATGGGTGTAACCACACAAACTGTCATGGGCACACACCCATGGGCACACACCCACAGAGCGAGGCACCAATTCAGAGTGCCACATAAATGCAAGGTCTTGCTGCAGGCACTTACACTGCAATCTCCTGAAAATATGTCTCTCTGTCTCTCTGTCTCTCCTCTGCTAGTCCATTCAAGTTTCATTTGAAAACGTGCTTGATATCATAGCCAGGATCTTCCCTTGATCATTACATAGATATGCAACAAGGAAGATATAATGATCTATTAACTAGCTTTCTATCCTTGCATATTCCCCAGAACTATATTTAAAAGATAATCAACTAAGCATGACTAAAAGCAGAGAATTTGCATGTTTTATTTTCTCTACCTCATTTGGGTTGGCATTTGGCATTGCACTGTAAAACAACACTAATGTTTGCCAAAATAATTTAAACTGATAGACTAATACTGTTGCTAGAGTGCCTTGATGACGACAATGACTGACATGCAACCAAAAAATGCATTGTTTCCTTGTGCTATCGGCCCACTGTTTGTCTAAAAGCACTTTAAAGTGGAAGTCTGTACACTCATTACAATAACGCCACATCCATTTATCTTTTTCAACAAGCTTCATTAGAGAAGAGCAAGTCATCGATAGCAGAAATAGCCGTCCCACAGATCCTGCCTTGTTTCTCATGCTTTCTAGCAGATCACTGTAGCTCCCCTCTCTCTATTCTCTGCCTTCTCTGGTTTTAATTTGGCCTTATTAATCATAAAAGCATCACCAAGCAGCCGTTGTAGGGTAAACTGAGAGGAGAAATGAGCCCCTAAAAATGTATTTTTCACTCAAGTGGACAAACACAACAAGGAACACAAAGGAAAGGTTCTCTGCTCCCAGATCAAATGGCAAGGGGGTGATTATTAAAGACAGAAAACAAACAGTACTGTAGACGTGGTAGCTACGGTTGCTCACACATACATGAGCTACACACACACACACACACACACACACACACACACACACACACACACACACACACACAACACACACACACACAGCACACACACACACACACACACCAACACACACACACACACACACACACACACACACACACACACACACACACACACACCTATGCACGGAAACAGACACACACGTATGTGCATACACACAGACAGACACATACACGCTTGATAGATAAGGTGCAGTATGCCGTGCACTGAAGGGTAAAGGAGAGAATTTGTTATCTTGTACCTGTTGGAGAGTGAGGTTAATGTTTTGGACATCCTACTCTACCATTACATTCTCTTTTTAAGCTGGCAGCCCCTCTGACTGCCTATGTTTTTAGTCAGCAGTCTCTATTTCTATGCAACAGATGTGTCCCACTGTCAGTCGGGCCTCTGACAAAGYAAGATGGAGAGCGCTCTCTTCTTTTAAACAGTTGCACATGGGGGTTTCTCCTTTCTGCCGGCCGGCCAGGCGTTAGTGAGGAACAGTCGCCACTCTAGACTCCTCTGCTCCATTCCATATCTAATTCTAATGGTGGGAAAAAAGGTTTAATTGATGGCTTTTCCATGTGCAAAACTTCCATGAAAAAATACCCTGAAAAATAAGAGAAAGAAGAGAGAATTCTTATGCTGTCTGTGGCCAGTTTGATGATTCATTCAATGAATGTAGACTATCTCCAACAAAGAGGGAATTCTGAGAAGAACTTGAAGGCATTTGATGTTGATTGGAGGGTATTATTGTATGACCCCATAGCTCATAGCAGAGTATGAATTCAGTGTATTTAATGCACATTATATTCATACTGTATATGCAGTGTATACACATTGCCCTAGGTTGTTTTGTGGGTCCTCACAACCTGTGAAAAGTGCATGCTGTTGTTAGCTGAGAATAATGTTGCAGGATATGTTTGGCTGTAATGAATGGTCGAACATAAGACAAGATAGATAAAGACAAACAGTTTGTTGTTTTGATTTCACCTTGACCTGTTCAAAAAGAAATCACCATAGGATTTTAACAAAGGGATTGTTTCTACCTACTGTACGCATAACTTGAAAGCCTTCCAAAAAGTATTATAATATGCACAATTCACCTAATTTCACTTCATAGTCTATTTCTGTTTCTTTGGTGTGAAAATAGAATAATAAAAACAGATTAAATTATATTTTTCCTACAACTGATTTAGCCTATTTTGCAACCATAATTTTGAAAACTTTTCACACCCATATCTCCTAAATGTCTAAACAGTTAAAAAGACGTGGAAGTGATATTAGATACCTGAATGTCTGTGCCGCAATTGATTTTGAAACAGAAAAATCTTTGCTGAAGGCATGCGGACAGAGATAAGCGACTCCAAGCATACATTATTGGGTTGACAAGAACTACGGGAGCTAAATGATATTCCACGGTGAGATTGTTCTTTTTCATTATCACTAACACTGCTTTCCAATTTAATCAGCTTCAATAATGTACATTTTTATACCATGAAATATACAAGAACAACTTAAATTAGGCTACACTAGCTAGTTGTTGRTAATTTATAATTGTTCATTCACAGCCTATAATTTTATATGCCTAAACAACGAAATTAAATAATATATTCCTTTGAAATGTAGTTGATTTTATGTATTTAATCTGTTTATTTTWGACGGACACTTTGATATTTGTTGTGTGAGAAGATATTTCACTGACATTTTGATATCATCACTGTTTACTTATTTAACAATCAGGATATGCAAAATAAACGAGGAAAAAGTCCTTCATTCGGCTATGCAAAAATAAGTAAATATACAATAGCCTACAATAAAGATGTATAAACATGAATGTTTTTTTTAGAAAAACGAACAATTAATACATAACGTTATTATATTAGAACATATTACATCAGAAATTAATAAGCATTTTAAAAAACGGGTTAGGTAGAACTGCTTGTGTCAAAATTAAAACCCAGAGTTGGTGAAACCCCCAATCAGTCGCCCACCAACACCGCAGCCGTCATTACTTGAAGACAATCTCCGACAGCGTGGCATCTGAAATTGTTCAAACTTTTTGAGAGAAAAAACAGTTTCTCAAAAGGTCTCCTTGAACATTTTCTACTTTCCCCAGCACATGTCTCGTGGAGCTAAAATTGCCTGGGTCATTATATAGGATGCAGGGGTTTCTGAGTTTTCTTAGCAATTGGCGAGGAGAGCGGAAGTTATTCTAACAATTTTACATGATCGACCCCATTTTTCTCAATTAGATTTTTTTTTACAGACTTGTAGCTTTTACATTTTCTACATCAATGTAGACTTTTGGGATGAATCAAAGTTTGTTTAGATTATTTTCATGAGACACTTTATTGGACATTTAAATACCCTTAAAACTTGAGAATATGTCAATGGACCAATGCTCTTATTATGATTAACTGAAAAGTGTAGACATTTCACCCAACTACATTACATAGCGTATTTTTCATCAAACAAATACTGTAAACTGTAGGCTATACTGTCTAAAAATGTACACACACTTTTGCTAATACATATTTATTTAGATAGGCCTACATCAGCACGCAATATATCAGATTTAGAATAGCATTATTAAAGTGAACTAATACAATGTTATACAATTACACCTCCTACGACAACACTGAGAAACGGGTTACACACGGTGCTCAATAAATCAACTAGCTCCATGTACAGTAGTCTCTGACCCTCTTGGTTCAAAAGTATTTTATTTMAAAATGTATCCCACCACTGCATGGCGCTAAGGCACCGTTTTATCATAATCATATTCACACATATTTATGAAAATAGGCCTACACATAGGATATATGAAAAGCATAATAATACTAATTACAAGACTGTTTGATAAATAACCGTTAAGGAATCTTATAAAAGTGGCAGAAATGGAGGCAGTCATTGTATAGATTATATAGCCTTTTAAGTTTGATATTTGTTTTAAAAATATTAGGGAATAGTACTGTTTATTTAAACTTGAAATAAAGCCTGATGGATCATCGAAATTAAACAGTGTGTTAAATAATAGCGTCATTTTGTTCATTACTGAATTTTTATTTTTTATGTCCCAATTAGGTGTATACATTTCGGCCACGTCCACACTTTTCCAAGTAACCTAATTTGTTAGGTAACATATCTAGCTACTTTTTAAAAGCACTTGTTTGTCAGACAGTAACGTTACTAAGTTGACACATTTTGGTCTATGCCGAAAAAAGACTAACATCGATTAGTGCAATTTATCAGCATGCAGCTGAACCCAGACGTGTGGTAGGTCGGTGTAGTCCATACTGTAAACGCCATATTTTTCAGACAAATAATGCATTTTGAATTGAATTTATATTACCTTTGATCCCGTTTTTATCTTGACAATGGCAATTATATGATTTGAATCTTATTGATTTTATTGGACATTTATTCTATATTATAGTATTTTCTGAACTTTTAGGCTATTTCTTATTATAGCAGTGACAATATTCAGTACTCATTTAAAGTTGCTCATTCGTTTTTATTGATCATCAAAGTTCTAAATCTCCTTTCTCTTATGTTGGTTAAAATGGCCTATTGCTATATAACTTTATAAACCAGTCAGGTTTGAGTCACCTTAGAAATACATTTTAGATGGAGTTCTTTCTCTCAGTATCTGCTTCTCTCTCTCTCATTGCTCCACAGGAAAGCTTTTATGAGCCAAGACCTTCTCTGCTCTGGTGCTTTGCTGCTGTATAGTATACTGCTCGCCTTCACACAACCATGCACACCACGCTCACACCAAAAAACTAGAATGCCCTCCCCTCCCTAACATCAAAGTGTACAGTGGTGCAGTAACTTTGGGGTGAGAGATATGGGCAAGGTTACAAATCATCTTTCCACAGACGTTATCACCAATACCCACGAAATGGAGTTCCTGGAATTACAATCGTCTGGAATCGCTCTAACTCACTCACTTCCCCTCACATCTCCTCCTCCTCCTCCTCCTCCTCCTCTTCTCTATCCTTCTATTTCTCCTCTCTCATTCATCAAGCTAAGCAGTATGGATCAATATTGGTTACACAGACATTTGCTCTGCCATCACCTGAAAATCTCTCCTGAATGTGACGTGCTTTATGGTAGACTGTCACATTGTGTAGCCTGGCCCAATCTTCTTCAGTAAAGTAACTGCTATTCTCAAGATGCTCAGATAAGGCTAAATAATATTCTGCCAGTGAAAAACACATGTTGTTAAGTGTTTCCAAAAAACTTCCCTATTGAAATGAATAGAGCCCAAAGTTTATATTCAGTTGAATTTGCCTCATATATTAGACCCCTGCTAATGAGCTCCAAGAAGGTCAAATCCTACAATAGGTAAAAGGCAATTGTGTAATGTATTGGCTAGGTACCTATACAAAAAAATGATGTAGGCCATGTTCACAATGATTATAACAAGCTACACTTGGCCTGTACAGTTCAGTCCTTTGTTAATGAATAATTTGACCCTTGAACCATAACCAATTTTCATCTGCATAAGGGGTTCAAACCTCCACTAACTGAATGGTATCCCACCCAGCCAGGTCACCCGTTATACAAGTCAGTATTCGACGTCCATACAAGTCTGAGGACGTCGGGAGATGATGTGTATACTGGCCACTAGGGGCAACATTGAGCGCTGTTACCTTCAAGTAGGTTTGGGTTTTGCTGGACGGGGATTGCGGATGTACGTCAGCATCTGCCTCTGATTCCAAAGGATGCAAGTTCAAATGCAGTGATAGAAAGTGGTTTTTGATATTTCGGTTTGAAACCTATTCCAAACAACCCTTACCTTAACCATTCTTAGTAAATGCCTAACCTGAAGATTTCTTAACCTTAAACAACAACAACTTTGAAATGTGACGTTTAAGAAACATGGATGAACGTCTAATTCTGACGTGAGACTGTGACAGCTAGTTGATCCCACTACCAACAAGTGGAAAAAGCATCCATCAACATGGAAGATATACTGTAATATTGTTACACAAACAACGACAATGCAGTGCTAGAAAGGCAGTAAGTGTGACAAAAGAGGAGTTCTTCTTAAGTGCCATGCAGTGTCCATGTGTATAATGACAGACAGGATGTCCTAACTGTGTTGTGGTTGACAGAGGAGAATCTATGTTGTTGTTATCCTAATCACTGTCTTTCTCCTAACCTCCCTGACTTACTGACTGATTGACACCCAAGGGTTCCTCTACGTGGGACAATGTGGGACACACACACACACACACACACACACACACACACACATAGAACATCACGACGACACACACACACACACACACACACACACACGACACCACAACACATAGAACAGTGACATAAATTCCCACAAAAAACACCTGGTACAGTGTTGCGTATTTTAAATAACAAACGTCAACTTGAAGTCCACCATTACTTTCTGCACACAAAATCTCAGGTTGTCCCTGTGCTTGCTAACAGTCATTGCTTTTCTCCCTTCCTGTTTTCTTGGAAGTTGCTCAGATTTTGTAGTGACAAGTCACAATACACCCTCGGCGGGAAAACCCTAACAGAACTTTCTTCTTAGAAGTACTTATTGTTTCTGTCTACAGACATATCATCCACCAGGACTTAGGGACCTGTGAACTGCCACTCCCGAGAGCCTCTGTCCAAAATCAGATTATTCTTTGTGTTTCATCAGGTTGAGAGATCTGGCTAGAGGTGTATTGGGCATAATTGACTCCTCCTTCATACTCCCTGTACAACAGTTCCCAACAGCTAGCACCAAAATAACAAATACACTTGTTCATTAACATATGCAAAGTACATCATCGTTTTTCAATCTCCTAGTTTGTTTGGGCCCTAACATCATCCTCTCATTGGGATTTTATTGTTGTCATGACTGCGCACTGATTTATTATAGAGATATTACTGGACCTGGACTAGACTGACTTAGCGCGAGGGCAGCCTCTCCTCTCACGTCTC
>NC_036844.1:18405980-18448477 GCF_002910315.2 Salvelinus sp. IW2-2015
AAACTTGGGCACTGGTAAGCGGTCTTTTGTGCTGTGAATCAAGACTAGATATACAGGTTTCAGTCTTTCCCTCTTGTATAGTTGTATGTGTGTGCATTCATACTTATGCATTAAGTATGGAGGTACTGAGATCGTCTCATCTCCTCGTCTCTCTCTCTCTCTCTCTTCTCTCTCTCATTCTCAGTCTCTCTCTCTCTCCGTTCTCATCTTCCTCTCTCTCTCTCTCTCTCTCTTTCTCTCCTCTCTCTCTCTCTCTGTTCTCTTCTCCCCCTTCTATTCTTCACCACTACTTTTCTTGCCTGGACTGCATTCAAAAACGCTGTCATGAGGAGGATTCAACACTCCAGCTGCTGACCCCAATACATCCCACCCATATGCCGAAAGCAGGCCACACTCAGCCTAAGAGATTAGCATCCAGAGTGGATGCTGGGGAGAAAAAAGGATAGAATGGTGACAGATGGAACTCTTAGTGCAGCCTTAAGAGATGGAACCATGTTAAAAAAGAATTTCACCCCATAAAAGTTGCCCTACTGCGGGCGTGCAGTGAAATGGTTTAATCTCCTTCAATGTCATCCCTCTTTCTGTGTCATCCTTAGTGGCTTTATTGCATTTCTCCTGCCATTGCGTGTTCTCCTTACCATCAGTGTAAAACTATAAATATTTGTTTTGAGGGCGACTGAAGCTTTGTGTGTGGCGGCTTGTTGAGGTAGGTAGGCTAGTCCTTGTCTGGTGACACTAGGTCATAATGATCGCTTCAATATCCGCGTATTCCAATGTGTGTGAGTGTGTCTGAGTGTGTGTAGGAGAAGAATGATTCAACACCTCCTATCCACCCAGCATTCATACACCATTCTATCTCCCTGCTTTCCCAAAAAGAAATACGGTTTTATGTACCATATTCTATATCCTCTTCATCCTTTAACGAAATAAAAGTCCACAGTCTCGTAGCAGCATGAACAGATCAAAGTCACAGTGGTTAGAGTGAAATTTATAACAAACAGCCCGGCATCATAAACCTTAAGTGTGTGTGTGTGTGTGTGTGTGTGTGTGTGTGTGTGTTGTGTGTGTGTGTGTGTGTGTGGTTGGTGTGTGTGTGGTTGGTGGGGTGTTGTGTGTGTGTGTGTGTGTGTGTGTGTGTGTGAGCACACTGCAGGGCTCTTTTTTCAGCCAAAAAACAACCTTCAGCTCTTTGGAGCTGACTCTGTCACTCTGCTGCTACACAAAGACACGCTAAAATAAGTGCAGGGCTTTTTCAGACAGAAATCAATTAGAACAGCTCTGTCACAGCATAAATGAAACAACGCCACTGCACTTACCACTACCCTGCGCATGCACATGAACACACATACACAGACACACACACACACGGAGCATCATGCCAGGCGTAGATTATCATCAATGTCAAATTCACGATCAAATGCCCACAGAACATGTTTTCCTCATGCACTGCATTAGCATGTAGCATGTCATTGCACTGGCAGAACCAGCCAAGATACAGTATGATATGATCAGGGATGGATCACTTGCTTGATGTTTATGTTCAACCACTACTTTTCACCTATCTAGCAAAAATATTCATTATAGAAAACACTCGCTCCCTTTAGTATTTCAGTCGACTTCATAGTGATGGGAGCATTCCAATCCATTATAGTACGGTTCCACACTGAAGTGGTCACAGTGGTGAAAAATTGGACAATAAAACTGTCAGTGCTGATCGTACCCTGTTTTACCAGTAACACTGAATGTCAGCGAATGCACACTCACATATAAAGAAATGCGGCATGTGTATGATAGTAAACCTACGGCCCCTGTCATGCAACAAATCCCATGAACTTGGCCTCCATCACGATGGAAATGCTCCGGCGCTCCGTTGCCAGGGCAGCTGATGGGGACTGAACACTGCACATTTTCAACAGCCCGCTTCAGACCAATTCATATGGCTCCTAAAATGTTACAGGACTCCATTGTGCGTTCACAAAGCATGCATGCAATTAAATTTCCGCTCTGTGTTTCACGTTCACCCATGAATTGGCCCTGTTACGGGCCTGAGTTTCCATTCGATAAACCCCCGCTCCACCCCCTTGGCTGGGACCCACCCTYGCCTTTAGCTCTGAATGGTTGGCCTTTTGGTGGGGAGTATTGGGGACGTCAAAGCAGTGCATGCCATCTGAGCCCCACAGGGACATGGGTACTGAGAGAGGTAGCCACTGATCAGGCTGTCGGCAGGTGAGCGTGACTAGTATTCAAACATAGAGTCTTATTACCACAGTAATGGCATGGTGGTGGTGTAAATCACAGTGATACATTATCTTAGAAAGGATTTAAAAGAGGTTGAGATAATGATCTATATTATAATACAGTAAGCCACAAACTGACAGTGGGGTCTTCTCCTACAACTTTGTGCCAATTTTCTTCAGTTTAGGTTCAAAAGAAGATTGTTGTCCGGGGACATACAGCTGGCCACTTTATATTCCTCTGTTTTTCGTGCAATTTTCCCATTTTTTTCTGTTTATGGAATGATCGTTGTTATGGGTAACCATGCTTTCACGTCCAATTTGTAAACTCTAGCATGACTACATTACCCATAATTCTCTTTGACTGAACTTATATTTTCAATTTTTTTATTTCAACTTTATTTAAGAACAAATTCTTATTTACAATGARGGCCTACCCCAGCCAGTGCTGGGCCAATTGTGCGCCGCCCTATGGGACTCCCAATCACGACTAGATGTGATACAGCCTGGATTTGAACCAGGGACTGTAGTGACACCGCTTGCACTGAGATGCAGTGCCTTAAAGCATTCCAAATTGCAATGGCAATTATGCAACACATTAGTCATTTTTATGTCAATGGTGAAGGGCCTTCCATGGTGTAGTAGGTAGCCACGTGATTTTACAGAGCAGGACCAGATGCAGACTTTCATGGTCACACAGCGTGCCACCTGTGGATACAAAATGAGTAGCCTAACAATTATTTACATGACCTCAATTCCATTTGCAACCAAATCATTTTCTGTGGGAATTCAATATTAAATGGTTTAGCCTAAAGATTTGGCCTTGGCCAACTACAGGCATGTATTAAGTTGTGGGTGACATGGGTTCATGGTAGGCCTATCAAATCATTGAATATCCAAGGGAAAGCATGATCCCACAGGAAATTTTAAACATATTTCTTTAAATGCTCTGGAGTTGAGAAGATTATCAGCATAGACCAAATTGAGTTTGTTATTTGGTGGTAGCTTTACTGGCTGTCCTAAAATATTTAACTACATTGAATCAAATTAGCGCCTGTAAGGGCCGGTTGCCGTTAGTAGAGTCTTATTACCACAGTTATGGCATAGTGATGGCTTAGTGATGTCATAGTGATGGCGCAAATCACAGGGATAAATGACTGTAAGGATTTGAAAGGAGTTGACATCCTGATTAAATTAAATGGCAGATTGAATTTATAGGGAGCATCTTTTGTTTACAAACAAAGTAAATAACTATACTTTTGATGTAATAAAGCTTTCTGTGTAAGTTGAGGGGAGATGGTACTGTTTGGGAGTAATATTAAATCCAAATAATGTGTGTCATTTTTCTGTCAAGTACTTCTGCCAGGAAGCATGTCATGCTTACCAATGGTTTTATGGTACCTGTACTTGAACTGCACTTCAAGATGACAATGCATTTTATTGATTCATTTAAATGCGGTTCTTCTCTTGAATATATGAACGTTTGAATAACAGAGTCAGAGAATCTCCATCATCACAGCCCCCCTACCACAGAGACTTCTCATGTACCACACCAGCACCACTACTCCCAGCACTACACTACACTACAGGCGTCTAATGACAGGCGGAGTGAGAGATGGGAGGATGAGAGTAAAGAGGAGCAGAGGGCAGAGGGGGTAAAGTGGCTGAATGGCGGCTCCCGRCTCTCTCCCCGCGCCCCTGGGAGATAATGAGGGCCCTGTGCTTTAGGAGGGAAAGATAAACATTATTTCTGGCATATTGTGGCCTCCAGCAGCTTATTTATAGCCTGGCTTTTGTGTGCTGGGAGCAAATAAGGCTTCAGAGAAACCAGTAAAGCAGGAGCCATGCAGCCATCCCTGGCCCTCCTAGCCTCACCACCACAGCAACCACTCCAGGGGACATCAAACGCTCGCCCTCCGGCCTGGCTAATTGTACACCTATTGTTCCTATGTAGGACCCTAAGAAGCAAAGAAGGAGAAAATGGAGGAGAGAGAGTGGGGAGAATAGGGCTTTGGTAATGAGGCTCCTGCAGCTGAATAAATATGGTCTTAAACAATATGAACTGTTTTGATGCCTCCCTCTGGCCCACTCGGCCAGTATACTCATACTCACCTTAATGACAAATAAGGCCTTATTAAATCAGCCTTGTTACAAGGATAGGGCACGCATGAATGCTATGGCCAACCCAGGCTCTTTCATTAGTTGAGGTCGAGACAAGAGTGTTTATTTGTGCATTGAAATAAGTCTGTGATCCACAATTGCACAGGGAGTTGTGTGTGATTCAAACAACCTCATACTTTCCTCATCTTTATGATACAGGAAAAAACAATGGCTGTGATTTGACAGGAGTCCTGCTAATACGATACAGTTTTGAAGAGTCTGGGATGCTGTGGTATGACTGTGGTTTAACATTATGGGGTTATGTACTGTATACCGTTTCTCAATGGGGATTGTCTCAACAATTGTGGAGAATAATCTGGCAGAGACTCTCAGTAATCTCCAATGGAATACAGTATCCAATGTTTAGTATTGCAGAATGTTAGAGGTTGCATTGAAGAATTGCATGCTTTCGCATTATACATTGGCATGGAACCTGAATGTGGTTTCTCAAATGTCATGTATTTTGATATACAAATTATAATAAATACACCTTACCTAAGATTAAAGACAAGTGAAAAAATACCAATATCTGAAAGGTTACTTGTGATGTTACCATGAGTACCTCAGCAAAGGACTGTACTCACAACTGACAGTTATCACTGGACCTGTACACCACTCCTCTCAGAGTAGTCAGACAAAGGGTCAGACACATACAGCTGACTCTCTCCTCTGTTCCCCTGCTCCCCAGTAGTCAGCAGTCAGACAGGCAGACCCCATTGGGCCAGGCTGGCCTCAACGACTAGACGTAACATAGTAAACATAAATCTGTGACACTCAAATTAGTATGATGTTTTTTTGGTATGGTTATGTAAGCAGAAGGTTAGTTAACCAAAAACAAAACCAGGGAAGTTGATCTGGGAGGATGGATGGGTGTATAATGTAAACGTCTAGTAACCCAAAGGTGCGGGCACGAATCACATCACGGTTAACTTAAGGATTTTAGCTAATTAACAACTTTGCAACAACTTACTACATTTTATCTCATTTGCAACTACTTAGCATGTTAGCTAACCCTTCCCCTAACCCTAACCTTAACCCTAACTCCTCAGCCTAACTTGAACCCTAACCTTAATCCAACCTTAACCCTAACCCCTAACCCTAACCCCTAGCCTAGCTAACGTTAGCAACTAGCCACCTCATGGACAACTTTTTACTTTTTAGATAATTAGCAACAACTTACTACTTTTAGTTAATTTGCAATTACTTAACATGTTAGTTAACCCTTCCCCTAACCCTAATCTTAATCCCTAACCATAGCCCTAACCATTACCTCTAACCTCCTAGCCTAGCTAACCTTAGCCACCTAGCTAACGTTAGCACAACAAATTGGAATATAATGCGAACGTCTAGCAACCAAAGATCGCACGTTCGAATAACATCACAGACAACCCCTAACCCTAACTCCTAATACTAACCTTAACCCTAATCTTAACCCCTAACCCTTACTTTAGCCCTAACCTTAACCCATAACCCAAACCTTAACCGTAACAATAATCCCTGACCCTACCCCAACCCCTAGCCTAGCTAACTTTAGCCACATAGCCAACCTAAGCTAACGTTAGCCACAACAAATTGGAATATAATGCAAACGTCTAGCAACCCAAATATTGCATGTTCGAATCACATCACGGACAACCCCTAACCCTAACTCCTAGCCCTAACCTTAACCCTAATCTTAGCCCTTAACCCCAACCCCTACCCTAGCTAATGTTAGCCACCTAGCCACCTAGCTAATGTGATGATGTTGAATCAATGTGCAAAACCGATTGGAAAAAGCCATCAACATAAAGGAATTCATTTTTACCAATGAAATCTTTAATATTTTTTGTTGATTTCATGTTGAATTCACGTTAGCGGACAATTCAATCAAATGTACATCAAACTAGACACTGAACTGATGGAACATTAAGGCAGTTAGCAGGCAGGCAGTTAGCAGGCAGGCATGCATGCAGGCAGTCAGGCAAGAAGTTAGGTAGTTAGTAGGTAAGCAGGCAGACAGGCAGGCAGGCAGGCGGCTGGACCAAGTTGACTAGGAGTTCAAAGGGCAGAGTTCAGAGTTGACGCTTTCCAAGGTAAACCAACCCCCAAGTGGGCCATATTTATGAGGTGTTATTTTTATGGAGCGGCGGGCAACAACAGGTTTAAGAGGGCCAGGGTAACCTTACTGGGGCCAGGCCTGACCTGGACTCGGGGTGCAATAATATCTCAGGGCCACAATTAGCACGAGAGCCGCACTGAGTCAGCCCTCGCTGCATCAGACCCCCTCGGCCTCCACTGGGCCCCCACTGCTGTCTGGCCCTCCCCTCCCTGACCCCCTCCTCCTGCCCCTAGACCTCATGTTCTTCATGCTCCAAGGGCAGGTGAACGCTGGCATGAAGCCAGATGCTACCACACGGCCAGCCTTGAGTTGTCTCATATAGCAGGAGGACAAAGGAATGGACTAGAGAAGATGGGTTTGGATGAAAAGACTTATAGACTAATTGTATTTGATCCAGTAGATTCAAAGACAGTTTTTCTTGCAACAAATGCAGTTGGTTGTAACCTAACCCTGCTCAATTCTACTTATGTTATGTCTGTTCTTGCTGTAATGACACCACCAAGCCCCTGGTTTGCGTGCCCACTGCCCAGGTATGCCAACTTCCTGTTGATGCATGTGGGCATCTCAGATGACAACTGACAGTATCTTTTTAGTTCATCTTTCATCACCTAGATGGCTGTAATGGTGTTGCAGATCTGTTGTGGCTTTTTTCACTGTTCTTTCTGACAGATGTTTCTGTCAAGTGTAACCCCCCCCCCCCCCCCCCCCCACACACACACCACACACACCATCATCTATAAGTCTATCCAGTCCTATTGAATCACCCTGTCCATCCCCATGCCTGTTTCCATGTCCCCTCCTTCCCTCCCACACTGTCTCTCCCTGCTGCACTGTGTACGGTAGGACCCCGGCCGGCCCCGCCGCCTGCGCAGCGCTGACAGATGCTGCAATGCTGTTAGACAGAGTGAATATGCAGCAGGAGCTCACTGGCTCCAGCCACATACACTGTCACTACCACTTAGCATCATCCTCCAAACTAGCAATTAACTCCCAGAGCCCCAATCCCCAATGCTGGCCTCTGTGGCCAAACGCAGAGCCTGGGCCCCGGGGCACGGTGACCCCCACTCTCCCCTCCCCGCAGTAACCCTCTACCCCCCACTTCACCACTCCACCCTCCCATCATCTACCCATGTCCCCTTAAGCCCCAACGCGACACGCACATGCTCAAAGACATTGTGCCTCGGTGTGTGTCAGGCCTCTGAACTTTAGAAAAAGAGGATAAAGTCAATTTGTCTGTATTTGTTCTTCAGAACAGATTGTGGTCTTACAGGGAGTCASCTCAGTAACAGGGTGAGACATTTGTCTGCTTCAGGACTGATACGGGAGAAACATGCAGGGCCCAGCAGAGAGGTTGACAAACCATGGGTGAGCCATCACTTGGTCAGTATCCATCTCCCGTACTGCAAATGAATGTATAACAGTTACATTCATAATGGACATTTTTGGGGGGGTCTGTACTTTATTTTACATGACTTCAATGAAGCGTTGCACTTTTCAGGAAAAAAACATCTTCTTACTACTGTGTGTAGAGAGTGTTATACTGGAAGCGTGCCAACTTGAGTCAATCAATTTTGCTATCTCTTATGATATTTGTTTGGTCTTTAAATCTTATTAGGTAACAGTAATTTGGCCTGTGTGCCTAACATTAATCCACAGCTTTCTCTGCTTATCAAAATGAAGATGTTTTGTTGGCTCATGAATTGATTATAAATGTAACCTGCTCTCACCTTTGGAGATATCACTGCACATCTACAGTACATAATACATTACTATACCAAGAAGGAAAGGAATTACGTGTATTTATAAACCCTATATTCCTCTGTGACCATCCACAATGCAGTTGTGACACACATAGGCTCATGAGACCTGGAAGTGGAGTGTTTGACCTAAAGTCTCATGAGCAATGCGACTCCCTCATCATAAGAGTCCACAGGGCTTTGGTAGAGTACCCTCACCCCCTCCGAGGCCCTACTCCTCTCTCTAATGAGAAGTTTGGATGAGAGTCCCTATCACCTTCAGTCTTTGGCCATTAAGTTACAGGCCCCTATGCCACCGCACTCATATCCTGCCTTTTGTTTACCTCTGACTCAGACTGTGTGTGTATGTGTGTGTGTGCGTGTGTGTGTGTATACATGTGGGTGTGTATGACCCTGTTTGTGAGTGGAGGTTACTCAAAGGCTGTTGTTCAGGATCTGTCTGGTGAACTGGCATTGGGTACAGGGCTTTTGTGACATCACTCATTAACCAGGTTTATACTCTCATGTTTATGCTCTGTCGTTGGAGAACAAAAGCCTAAATGAGGGACAGGGGAACCACTTGAAAGGGCTGCTATAAACAGATCATGATGTTTTTCCCGCTATTAAGCTTCTTTGCTCGTTAGACCAATACATTGTAGGCATAACGTTCTAATTTACCCTTATTAAATGTTCAAGAAAGCTCAGGTTTCAAGGCAAGATATGAGCCTATTGTTTCTCAATGGATGATGACAAACAAAAAACAACCATTCCGTGAAACAAGGCGGACTCACCAAATGTCCCGTTAGTTGCTTATCAGTGCMTCTCTCTTGCTAATTCAGTCAGCATGCTACAATGACTACACAGAGGAAACTATAAAGACATTTATAAGTGGCAACATTGCAGCGGTATTGCTCAAATGCAAAACATTACTATAATCCGTCACAAACGTTCTCTCATCAAAGGGTTCAGGAAGTGATGTCGTGAACTGTGTCTGTGCAGACACACAACGTCCTTGGTTTCACAGGCTTCAAGGGCGTTTCATTCGAGCACAATGGCGTGATGGTCACTCTGTGATGCTAGAGGGAGTGAGACTTCTCTCTGCTTAGCTGTCAATTGCTCCATCGCTCTTTGTTGCCCACAAACTCTGAGGCATAAGGCCAGAGTGAGGCATAAGGCATAAGGACACAGTGAAGGGCACTGGAGAGTAGTGTGTGTATGTGGTGGAATAGGAAAGGACAGATGCTGGTAAAATAAAGGTTTCTGAGGACAAGGTCAAATAGATTCTATAGATCAGTTTGATGGCGAGGTCATAGTACAACAACAGATGTACAAGGTCAACATTACATGTACAGTGCCTTCGGAAAGTATTCAGACCCCTTGACTTTTTTCACATTTTGTTAGGTTATAATTAAAGACTTATTTTAAAATTGATTAAATTGTTTCCCCCCCCCCACCAATATACACGCAATACCCTATGATGACAAAGCAAAAACAGGTTTTTAGAAATGTTTGCTAATTTATAAAAAATGTAAAACACTCAATATTACATTTACACAAGTATTCAGACCCTTTACTCAGTATTTTGTTGAAGCACCTTTGGCAGCGATTTCTTGGGTATGACACTGCAAGCTTGGCACACCTGTACTTGGGGAGTTTCTCCTATTCTTCTCTGCAGATCCTCTCAAGCTCAGTCAGGTTGGATGGGAAGCGTTGCTGCACAGCTTTTTCAGGTCTCTCCAGAGACGTTTGATCAGGTTTAAGTTCAGGCTCTGGCTGGGCCACTCAAGGAAATTCAGAGACTTGTCCCGAAGCCACTGTGTGCTTAGGGTCGTTGTCCTGTTGGAAGGTGAACCTTTGCCCCTAGTCTGAGGTCCTGAGAGCTCTGGAGCAGGTTTTTCTGTAATTTGCTCCGTTCATCTTTGCCTCGATCCTGACTAGTCTCCCAGTCCCTGCCGCTGAAAAACATCCCCACAGCATGATGCTGCCACCACCATGCTTCACCGTAGGGATGGCGCCAGGTTTTCACAGACCAGAGAATCTTGTTTCTCATGGTGAGAGAGTGGGCTGTCATGTGCCTTTTACTGAGGAGTGGCTTCTGTCTGTCCACTCTACCATAAAGGCCTGATTGGTGGACTGCTCCAGAGATGGCTGTCCTTCTGGAAGGTTCTCCCATCTCCACAGAAGAGCTCTAGAGCTCTGTCAGAGTGACCATCGGGTTCTTGGTCACCTCCCTGACCAAGGCCCTTCTCACTCGAATGCTCAGTTTTGCCGAGCGGTCAGCTCTAGGAAGAGTCTTTGTTGTTCCAAACTTCTTCCATTTCAGAATTATGGAGGCCACTGTGTTCTTGGGGACCTTCAATGCTGCAGAAATGTTTTGGTACCTTTCCACAGATCTGTACCTCGACAGAATCCGGTCATGGAGCTCTACGGACAATTTTAATACATTTGCAAAAATTTCTAAAAACCTGTTTCGCCTTGTCATTATGGGGTATTGTGTGTAGATTGCTAAGGAATTTGTATATTTAATCCATTTTAGAATAAGGCTGTAACGTAACAAAATGTGGAAAAGTCAAGGGGTCTGAATACTTTCCAAAGGCACTGTACAAGATATTGTGGCCCTGTCAAAATCCATACTGTTGCCCTAAATACACCGCTTCGTTAATGATGCACATGATCATACAAAACGTTTATACTAACTGAGAAATAAACCTAACATACAGTATATTGTTCATTTTATGAGATTAAACTCACTTGGAAAAGACTTCCGCATAAGGCCAAGGCAACTTTGTCTTAAATCATCTAACACGAAACACTGCGGCCAGCCGATGAACCACAGATATACAGTATGATGAGGTGTTTTGCCATAAATGACCTCCACTGAGAATAAGACAATGGAAAACAGATTTTACCCTGCGACCCAAGATATATGTGAGGATCATGAGGTCTCCTCTTGTCACCTCCTGTTCTTCTTCCCACAAATCACCTGTTCCTTCACACCGCCGAGGGGTGAAAGGTCAGATTCTCACGCTTGTCCGTCATGGCGTCGTCTGAGGAGGTTCAGTGCTGTGGGCTGTGAACCAACAGGAGGAGCAGGGCGAGAAAAAACAACAACCTGCAACTAAAAAGGGAAACAGGAAGTTGCATACAATAGAGGAGACCTTTGATCCATAGCTGGGGGAAGACTTCCCCTCGGGTGCAATGTATTAATGTGAAAGTGACTCTGCCCGGCACACATTTGTTACTTCAAATAATGGGCCTAAAATTAGCACACAATGGCAGGCAGACGGGCGACACTCGCACCCAGCCATGCGCAGGAAGGGAGAGGGAGGTAATTGTATGAAAATGAGTGATTTGCTGGGGCAGAGACTTGTTGGGAGCGCCGGCTGCCTTTCCACGCCACCTCTGAGGGAGTAGCTGGAGACTAGGTCTGGCGCTGGTGGTGTCCCAAGGTCACACTGCCGTGAACAGAGCCTGTGTTAATCTGCTGCCATGGCTGCTGTGTGTGTGTGTGTGTGTGTGTGTGTGTGTGTGTGTGTGTGTGTGTGTGTGTGTGTGTGGTGGTGTGTGTGTGTGGTGTGTGTGTGTGTGTGTGTGTGTGTGTGTGGGTGGTGTGTGTGTGTGTGTGTGTGTGTGTGTGTGTGTGTGTGTGTGTGTGTGTGTGTGTGTGTGTGTGTGTGTGTGTGTGTGTGTGTGTGTGTGTGTGTGTGTGTGTGTGTGTGTGTGTGTGTGTGTGTTGTGTGTGGCGTGCGTGCGTGCGTGTGTGTGTGAATAGGGGGTGGGGGCCTGTAGGAATCATTCGTGTTAGATCCATAGGGGGAGTGTGTTTCTGGTTTCAGTACACCCAAGGTCTGGATTTATTAAGCGCCGTTGGTGATTGGATGAGACATAAATGTGCCTGTAGCTCTAGGTGCTAATCCCTAAGAGGGAAAATGACTACCCAAAACACAGCAGGACTGTGAAGGTCTGTGACCATAGTTACTGAACTAACTGAGTAACTAACTGAGTTGTGATGAATGTGGAGTGGATTTCTTTCATGTTTCTGTTTTTGCTGTAAGAGGGAATATTTGGTCAAACAAATATCTGAAGGATGAGTATGAGATGAACTAGTTATGTGAAATTGTACAATAGTATTTTGTGTACAAAGGAATACAAAGGAACGTTGTCGAATCAATGTAATCTTGAACTCTCATATTGAGGGCCATGCCTACGTATAACCCTCAAGAGCCAGTGTTTTAACATACTCTATAACCCCCAAGAGCCAGTGGACTAACATACTCTTTAACCCCCAAGAGCCAGTGGTTTAACATACTCTATAACCCCCCCAGAGCCAGTGGTTGTAGGTCAGTGGTTCTGGCTGGTTGACAGACATGCTGCTCTGGAAGCCTTCATGACCACTCGGCTGCTACCCCCGTTTCTTTAAAGAAAACGGACAATTACATCGCTCTGATGGAAAGAGGAATTGGTGTGCAAAGGTTTTACAAGGCCAAATGGAGAAAGGGCGTCTGTTGTGCATTAACTTTTTTGGATTGCAGGGAATCTTTCCCAGGTGCTGAGGTATTCCAGAGACTGTGATGGGAAGGGCCAGGAGGAGAGAGGGGGTGGAGGATGAGGTGGAGGGCTAGGGTGGAAGGGCAGTGATGGGGTCTCGTCTTCATCTCGGCAGGCCGGGGGAACAGACGAAGGCAAGAGGGAGAGGGAGAGGGTTGATACGAGTGCAGCAAAAGCCCCCCTGTCGCCACTGCAGTAAAAAGCATGACCCCCACTTGTTCCTACTCGCACTTTTAAGAGAGGCACGAAGAGCAGGGATTACAAGATCTAATTTCCAGCGAGCACTGTTCCTGAAAGTGTCTTTACGTGTCCCAAAAAAGAGCCTGCAAGTAGCTTGTTTATGTTAGTCGACTGAGAGCTGTTAAACATTTAAGTCCCGGTAACTGAAGCCAAGGGCTGGCTGTGAGTACAGTACCATGTGAGTTCCAGGCTTCTCTGGCTGAGAACAGCCTCGGGGTAGACAGGCCCCTACTGAGAAAACTTTGCATGACCTCCTGTAATGAGAACGGCAAAGTATTTCTTTCAGGGGGGGAAACCGACAACAGGACTGTTGGAGATCGTAAAATATGTATGCCAGGCCAAGGAGGAAGAAAGCAAATATGCAGGTTTGTGTTCTTTTCTCCTCTATCGATTTGTGCTTCTTCTTGTTTTTTAAGCATGTGAAAATACAGATATATGGGGCATTCTTTTTTTTCCAGGCTGACCCCATCAAAGGACATTCTTTATTCAGGAAAATCCATTTTAGTATCACTGGTATTATTGCTGTTCCTAGAACCATGACCCTTTCCTTATAGTACCTTTGGCAGGAAAACTAGGGGGTACAGCCTTTAACACAACACTGCAAGGTTACTTGGAACAAAAAGTAGTCAACAAATTACGCACAAACTGCTTGCCATTTCTATTTCTAATACATTGAGGTCATTCTTGATGCAAAGCCCTCCAATTAGATGAGAGTTGTAAACAGAAGTACCTCTTCGCAACAGTGACTTCAATAGCGACATTGTAGCTGCTACAATAACCACAACTGTGAAACAGGGAAACAGGTATTTTCAGCACCAAAGTGGCCACGCCATCACTCAATTACTCATGGTGCCACATTGACTGTGAGGTGTTCTCCAAATCAACCATCCTCCTCTCCAAACCAACCAGTCCACACAGCTAACAGCCAAACAGCCTCGCTTTCTTTCTTTATTCAAAGCCATCTGATTGAGTGAGACCAAACTGTCCAGCATGGGGTTAAGGTGGGCTGTGACGGAAACAGAAATATTATTTTAGATGCTGTCTGCTCGACCAGTCCCAGCTGGTTCTAGGTATTTAATAAACATGTAAACACTCTAGTTTCCCTCATTAGGTGATTGCAAAAGCCCATGCTGTCCATAAATCAAGGGCCAGGTTATCAAGGCCTGTGATCTTAACTGTACAGGGCGCCCAGCTGTCTACGCCATAGAGACTGGGAACAGCAGGCTACAAAGAATTCAATTCCCTCCGACCTTTTCTCTCATCTTTCACTCAAAGGGTACACACGACAGTCAAAGGTAAACACACAAATAGATAGTGGAACAAAATAAATGGTTTGTTTGGTATATGTGATAGATTCTAGATGACGGCATGTAAAAAAAGTTATGTGTACTGGGTTCTACGGCTTACTAGCACAGATGAATCATGTTAACTTGCTCAACAGGCTGGTCTTACCAGCAGTTTGTCATTTTGGATGTTATTTTGGGACTATCTGTTTCCTAAAGCATATGGAGTGTAAACTCCAGAGGTCCCGTAGTGAGTGAAAGACGAAGGTAAGAGACTGAGAAACGGCTGTATGTTCACTGTACCTCTCTGTTATCCCCCTATAAAGGTTAGTACATGCAGAGTTTATGCACACTATCATTCTCCTATTTCCTAATGTAAAACAAACTTGAAAGGTTATGTATTGTACATGCTAAATGCTACTGAAACTTCCCTCTGCTTTTCTCAATAAAACTATCTCTCCTGCTCAATGCTAATTCAGTACAATGAATGAGTGTCTTCCGCTGTATGTGACATGATTAAATTAAATTAAATTACATTACATATATATATATATATATATATATATACATATTTATGTTTCCAACATAAATGGATCAGGCCACACATCTGACTGGAGAATATCTGAAGAGTTTCTTTCCAAACGCTATACACCCATTTTCAGAAATGTTGGGAAATTTGCTCTTTTTGTTTAAAGAACTTATGAAAGAGATTGGTGTGTTTTTCCCGCATCTAATCATGGCATGCAGTTGTTAAATGACAGATGTATTCGTTTGAAACCTACCACTAGATGGTTTCATTTCAGAGGGAAAAACAATCAACTTTTGTTGCAAAACAAGATCTGCCTCACTCTCAGAGAAAAAAGTATCACTGCAAGGTTTCACACACTGGACAAATGATTCACATTTGTGACATCAATATAAAAATCTATATTTAAAAAAAAATCAATACAGTTATATGATATCTGGGGTCTGGCCAAAAGTAGTGCAATATATAAGAAATAGGGTGTCATTTGGGACAAGGTCTATCTCTAACAGTATAGCCCTCAAACTCAAATCTGGACCTCGAAGCCAGTTCCACTGCTTTTTTTCATTGTTCCCCTCTAATCAGGGACTGATTTGGACCTGACACACCAGGTGGGTGAAATCTACTTTCAGGTAGAACATAAAACCAACAGGCTCCTCGTAGGGTAAGAGTTGAATACCCCTGCACTATAGCATGAAGCTGGATTTATGATGGGTTTAATTTATATGTTAAATATACAGCATATATAACATCCCATTCCAGCAAAAAAAATGATATAGCGTTTTGCAACCGATTTTAATACACTTCTAAAATCTATGAATTCTAAATCTGAGAACAGTAATATTTTACATGCACATAAAGGTACCCATAAGCAATCATTTCTGTTGAAAAAAAAACTAATATGAAAAATTGGTGGATATACCATTTTGGAAATAACCTCTTCATTTGTAGAAAGCATTCTCAATGCTGTCAGGCACAAGACACGCACACACGTAAATCGAATTGGACTAGTTTATTATAATATACAAGAAAATCTTTAGACCAAGAAGGAATATAGTATGTATATAGTATATTTAGGGAATATAGTATATATAAATAGTATATTTAGAGAATATATATATATATATATATATAGAATATTTAGGGAATATAGTCTACTTGATCTGCATTCTACATGCTGTCCATAATTATGAGTTTAAAAAACTATGATACAAAAAGTGGCATTTTGTGAAAGAACATATTACTAAGTCACAAAACTCAATGCAGCGCATTGGATCGACTAGTACTAATATCAAACAAACCACAAATGTTCAAATATCAAGTCGTTTTAATTTAGTTCCATTTCTAATTTATTCCTGTTGTCAAGCGTGTTTTCTCCTCACACAAAACACCAGAACTACAAAAAGGAACTGGACTGGATTCTCCCCATGTAGTTTGGCAGAAGAAGCCGGAACATTCCTCTCCTTAGCTGGTGCTGCTATGTCATGCTGTCTTTCAGGCCTCGGGTATTGTGTGTTGCCTTCAGGGACGGACTACAGATACTGCCTCAGAGAGATCTCGAAGCAACACCCCTGTCATAAAAATCCTGTGAAGTATGATTTTATGGAAAACACATGGTTGTTTGAGCTGAGAATATTTATGGATGCACTATTCTTCATCCCGCTCCTCCATACGTACACACATACCTTTTCAAGCAACATCTAGATAAAATAGTAGGAGATGTAGAGTCTATACATATGTTATGATGATTGGTATGTATCATTTCCAATTATCTCTTTATCATGTCATCATGTCGTTGTGAAGCGAGTACACAGACTCTGCATTGCAGTTCAACAGTGCTAAATCAAATAAATCATGTATGCTTGACTTGCTTTGGAAAACTGCATGCTCCGGTTTCGTACAGGCATTTATGACCAGAGACCTTGCATTTATCATGAGTCAATTGTGTATGAGATCTGGGATGAAAGACAGTCATATCTTGTGGCCTTGCTACTTCTTGAACCACACTCATTGTGGCAATATGGACATATTTCTCAGGGCTTGAATTATGTAAGTGTCATTGTTGTATTGTTTAGTTGATGGCCGAGCACAGACGCAGCTGAAATGAAGAGTTAGGATTCTAATCTAGGCCTCTCATTACTCACAAGGCCCTGGAGAGATTCTGGTCGAAACAAAGCCACTGGGTTTTGAACCTGTGCCATACACGCTGGACTGAGAAGGGCTGATTGCACACTGTCAAAGTTTGGTGAAAACCTATCAATTCAATGCATTTCAAAAACAATTCTGTTGCAAATACTAGTATTCACATTTAGCAAATACTGTATTTAATATGAGTATACAATTTGAACGATTGATATGCGTATCAACTGTAAACTGTCAAATGAATGACAGCTAGGCGTTATGTTTCAGATGGAAAATGGTTAGTGGGTGGTGGGGATAGAGAGACAGGCTGGTCAGAGCAGCATTGAGGTGAGTCTAACTGTTATTGACAAGCTGAGTGGGCCATGGCCACTCTTCACCTCTAATCAGTCAAGTCTTTAATCATGTCCGTGATGGGGGAGCAGCTCAACTCAACTTATTCTCCACTGTTGAATTACCTCAGGTTCTGATCCCACCATATGGGGCATGCTAGTTTGTGGCCACATACGACAAACACAGTCATATACACACCACAGGAGGTTGGTGGCACCTTAATTGGGGAGGACGGGCTCATAATAATGGCTGGAGACGAATTAGTGGAATGGTATCAAACACATGGTTTCCATGTGGTTTGATGTCATTCCATTTGCTCCCTTCCAGCCATTATTATGATCTGTCCTCCACTCAGCAGCCTCCCCTGATACACACACACACACACACACACACACACACACACACACACACACACACACACACACACACACACACACACACACACACACACACACACACACACACACACACTTACTGTTTTTCAGCGAGGAAATGGGTTAAATATTATCTCACACTGGGGAAGTATGTAATGTGTCTAATTTGGGCCCTGCTGGAGTGAGGAAGCAGAGAATATCCTGGCAACATCTTTAACCTATTCAGGCAGGATGATGTCATGATTAGAAGGGGAAATTAGGATCCCTCCTAAACCTAAACACCCTGAGGCAGTCGAGCCTCTTCCCTGGCAGGCAGATGGCTGGAGGGAGGGAGAGAGAGAGAGATTGAGAGAGAGAGGGAGATATTTCTGACCCGCGGAGCTGAGATCAAAGCACAGCGCCACTCGGCTGACACGGAGGGGCACACTTCAGGGGGATGTGTGTGAGTGTGTGTGTGTCAGCCAAACTCCAGGAATCCCCACCATCCTCCTCCTACATCAGCCAGCCCCCATGTCAAACATAACGTTCCATTAGAGATATGTGGTCCCATCTCATCCCTCTCTCCCACGCCCATCACACCACACACTCCCTTGCTCACACATCACCCCTCCTCCCTTCCTCCCTCCATCTCCCCACCACACACCCACTTCCCTTTCAACTCTGAACCCCTGTCCGCTAAATAAACCAGGCTGCGATGCTCCATCCGCTTCCTTACCTTCCCTCCGATGAGAGAGAGAGAGAGGGGTGATGAGGTGAAGGAGACAGAGAGCAGAGAGAGGAGGGGAGAATCGTGCCGCTCCGCTCCACACACATGCTGATGCTTACTCATGGGACTCCCTCCACGGTACACAGAGAGACAGAGCACAAGGTACTTTTACATCCACATACTCACATGTAGCTCCATCTCTCCTTGCCAAAACCCCAGGGCTTCTAAATGTTCCAAATGAGAGGGTGTGAGGATGAAGGGGTGATGTATGGTTCCTGTTTGGTGCGTTTTGGGAGAGGTCACTGTCTACCATGCCTGGGACATGACTTGTAATGACTCCTCATGCCTCCCATTGTAATTACCGGGGCTCTTCTTCACTCTGGAGAGGCTCCAAGACAGGCACAAGATCCTCAGCCAGCAGACAGCACAGCCCGGCCCTGGGAGTGCCTGAGAGCCCATAGTGCACATGATTGTTTCTCTAGCCTAGCATCACTTCACTGGGTGTTTTCCCAGTCCCATGTGCATGATGGATGATTTTATTATTATTCCTTTTTACCAGACCCTCCAGCATTGGGAGATACTCAGGCTGCATGGCAGGAAAGTCCCTAGTCTGTTTTCTGCATCATTAGCTTTTGTCTCAAAGAGGAGAGGGTGCACACGATTTACCTCTGAGGTCATGTCCTCAATGTGAACTTTGAATCGGTGGAAGTACAGTCAGGTTATTCACCAGACAGCATGTACACTTAGTTAATAAGCTACTGTACTCACAGGCGGCATACAGCTAGTTAAAATACTATTGTTGTTACGCAAGTGACATCTGCTAGTTTAACCCAGACTCATATCTCAAGGCAATTCTCACAATATGGTCAGGTTATAACAGGTGAATAATTACTTTGGGTTTATTTGGGTTATCACTGTAGAACAAGCAATTAATGACAATATAACATTAACATATGTGAGGAATTTACATGACAATTTTTATTATACCTTCCCAAATTAAAGGGCATGCTAGTGAATAAATCTCTTAGCTTGACTGCAATGCACTAGAACTACATGTTAAGCGTTTAATTAAATGCAATTTGGGTTTACAAGTTAAGGTTACGGCCACATGTCTCACCATACACCACACAAATCATTTTGTTTCCAAATCTTCCCTTTGCCCCTCTACAGTGTGTTCAAACAAGCCTTGCCTGAGGCCAGAAGGACAGTGAGGGAATCACTTCAAAAGGTTTAAAGGCTCACATTTCCTCCCCTCACGACACATAACTCACCCTGCCATGTCACCTTCACAGCGCAGAATATGTTCTCGCCCCAAACTAAAACAAACAACACATAATTCTCCATCAACATCGTCTCCAACAGACAGAACATGGAGGTCAGGAATTAGGGGAAGACAGGTGAGCCAATCAAATCTCTCTAGGGGCGGAGTGAACTCAGGTGTTAGATATTTCAATTAGAAAATGATTTACGCTGCGAAAAACTAAGTTCACTGACTTCTTCTGTAAATAAGAATGATTTTTTTGACAGGAGTAATGATTTAGCACTTCAACAGGGTGATGACTATAGAATACACAGGACAAATATATACAGTAACTTGAGGCACACAAGAGGCTATAACATTAACCAACAGTTAAAAAATAAGTAAAAAAAAWATATATTACAAATAGTTAAAGAGCAGCAGTAATATATCAGTAGCGAGGCTATATACAGGGGGTACCAGTACAGAGTCAATGAGTGGGGGCAAAGGTTAGTCAAGATTATTGAGGTAATATGTACAGCTGAAGTCGGAAGTTTACATACACCTTAGCCAAATACATTTAAACTCAGTTTTTCACAATTCCTGACATTTAATCCTAGTAAAAACTCCCTGTTTTAGGTCAGTTACTTTATTTTAAAAATGTGAAATGTCAGAACGATATTAGAGAGAATGATTTATTTCAGCTTTTATTTCTTTCATCACATTCCCAGTGGGTCAGAAGTGTACATACACTCAATTCGTATTTGGTAGCATTGACTTAAAATTGTTTAACTTGGGTCAAACGTTTCAGGTAGCCTTCCACAAGCTTCCCACAATAAGCTGGGTGAATTTTGGACCATTTCTCCTGACAGAGTTGGTGTAACTGAATCAGGTTTGTAGGCCTCCTTGCTCGCACACGCTTTTTCAGTTCTGCCCACAAATGTTCCATGGGATTGAGGTCAGGGCTTTGTGATGGCCACTCCAATACCTTGACTTTGTTGTTCTTAAGCCATTTTGCCACAACTTTGGAAGTATGCTTGGGGTCATTGTCCATTTGGAAGACCCATTTGCGACCAAGCTTTAACTTCCTGACTGATGTCTTGAGWTGTTGCTTCAATATATCCACATAATTTTCCGTCCTCATGATGCCATCTATTTTGTGAAGTGCACCAATCCCTCCTGCAGCAAAGCACCCCCACAACATGATGCTGCCACCCCCGTGCTTCATGGTTGGGATGGTGTTCTTCGGCTTGCAAGCCTCCCCCTTTTTCCTCCAAACATAACGATGGTCATTATGGCCAAACAGTTCTATTTCTGTTTCATCAGACCAGAGGACATTTCTCCAAAAAGTACGATCTTTCTCCCCATGTGCTGTTGCAAACCGTAGTCAGTTTTTTAATGGTGATTTTGGAGCAGTGGCTTCTTCCTTGCTGAGCGGCCTTTCAGGTTATGTCGATATAGGACTCGTTTTACTGTGGATATAGATACTTTTGTACCCGTTTCCCCCAGCATCTTCACAAGGTCCTTTTCTGTTTTTCTGGGATTGATTTGCACTTTTTGCACCAAAGTACGTCTCCTTCCTGAGCGGTATGACGGTTGCGTGGTCCCATGGTGTTTATACTTGCGTACTAGTGTTTGTACAGATGAACATGGTACCTTCAGGCGTTTGGAAATTGCTCCCAAGGATGACCCAGAATTTTTTCTGAGGTCTTGGCTGATTTATTTTGATTTTCCCATGATGTCAAGCAAAGAGGCACTGAGTTTTAAGGTAGGCCTTGAAATACATCCACAGGTACACCTCCAATTGACTCGAATTATGTCAATTAGCCTATCAGAAGCTTCTAAAGCCATGACATCATTTTCAGAAATTATCCAAGCTGTATAAAGGCACTGTCAATTTAGTGTATGTAAACTTCTGACCCACTGGAATTGTGACACAGTGAATTATAAGTGAAATAATCTGTCTGTAAACAATTTTTGGAAAAATGACGTGTGTCATGCAAAATGTAGATTTCCTAACCAACTTGCCAAAACTATAGTTTGTTAACAAGAAATTTGTGGAGTGGTTGAAAAACGGGTTTTAATGACTCCAACCTAAGTGTATGTAAACTTCCGATTTCATCTGTACATGTAGGTAGAGTTAGTGACTATGCATAGATAATAACCAGAGAGTAGCAGCAGCGTAAAATATTGGGTGGGGGACAATGCAAATAGTCTCGGTAGCCATTTGATTAGCTGTTCAGGAGTCTAATGGCTTCGGGGTAGAAGCTGTTAAGAAGCCTTTTGGACCTAGACTTAGGCTCGGGTACCGCTTGCCGTGTAGTATCAGAGAGAACAGTCTATGAGTAGGGTGGATGGGGTCTTTGACAATTTTTAGGGTCTTCCTCTGACACCGCCTGGTATCGAGGTCCTGGATGGCAGGAAGCTTGGCCCCAGTGATGTACTGGGCCGTACGCACTACCCTCTGTAGTGCCTTGTGGTCGGAGGCCAAGCAGTTGGCATACCAGGCAGTGATGCAACCAGTCAGGATGCTCTCGATGGTGCAGCTGTAGAAGGTTTTGAGGATCTGAGGACCCATGCCAAATCTTTTCAGTCTCCTGAGGGGGAATAGGCTTTGTCGTGCCCTCTTCATGACTGTCTTGGTGTGTTTGGACCATGATAGTTTGTTGGTGATGTGGACACCAAGGAACATGAAGCTCTCAAACCTGCTCCACTACAGCCCTGTTGATGAGAATGGGTGCGTGCTTGGTCCTCCTTTTCCTGTATTCCACATTCATCTCCTTTGTCTTGATCACGTTGAGGGAGAGGATGTTATCCTGGCACCACACGGCCAGGTCTCTGACCTCCTCCCTGTAGGCTGTCTTGTCGTTGTTGGTGATCAGGCCTACCACTGTTGTGTCGTCTGCAAACTTAATGATGGTGTTGGAGTCGTGCCTGGCCGTGCAGGCGTGGGTGAAAAGGGAGTACAGGAGGGGACTGACCATGCACCCCTGAGGGGATGTGTTGTTACCTACCCTTACCACCTGGGGGCGGCCCGTCAGGAAGTCCAGGATCCAGTTGCAGAGGGAGGTGTTTAGTCCCAGGGTCCTTAGATGTGTGATGAGCTTTGAGGGCACTATGGTGTTGAACGTTGAGTCAATGAATAGCATTCTCACGTAGGAGTTCCTTTTGTCCAGATGAGAAAGGGCAGTGTGGAGTGCAATAGAGATTGCAGCATCTGTGGATCTGTTGGTGCGGTATGCAAATTGGAGTGGGTCTTGGGTTTCTGGGATAATGGTGTTGATGTGATCCATGACCAGCCATTCAAAGCACTTCTTGGCTACAGACGTGAGTGCTACGGGTCGGTAGTCATTTAGGCAGGTTACCTTAGTGTTCTTGTGCACAGGGACTATGGTGGTCTGCTTGAAACATGTTGGTATTACAGACTCAGTAAGGGAAAGGTTTGTATTTGTTTTTGTATTTATTGTGGATCCCCATTAGCTGCTGCCAACACACTGTGTGCCCTCAGGTCCCTACTCCACCACTACCACATATCTACAGTACTAAATCCATGTTTATGTATAGTGCGTATGTTATCGTATGTGTGTGTGTGTGTGTGCGTATGCGCCAGTGTTTGTGTTGCTTCATTGTCCCCGCTGTTCCATAAGGTGTATTTTTAATATTTAAAAAAATATCTACTTTTACGGCTTGCGTCAGTTACTTGATGTGGAATATAGTTCCATGTAGTCATGGCTCTATGTTGTACTATGTGCCTCCCGTAGTCTGTTCTGGACTTAGGGACTGTGAAGAGACCTCATGTGGCATGTCTTGTGGGGTATGCATGAGTGTCCGAGTTGTATGCCAGTAGTTTAGACATACAGCTCGGTGCATTCAACATGTCAATACCTCTCATAAATAAAAGTAGTGATGAAGTCAATCTCTCCTCCACTTTCAGCTAGGAGAGATTGACATGCATATTATTACTATTAGGTTGAAAATGTCAGTGAAGACACTTGCCAGTTGGTCAGCGCATGCTTGGAGTACACGTCCTGGTAATTGTCCTTGTGAATGTTAGAGTACCTCTCCTTGAAAGCGGCAGCTCTACCCTTTAGCTCAGTGCGGATGTTGCTGGTAATCCATGGCTTCTGGTTGGGGTATGTACTGTACGTACGGTCACTGTGGGGACGACATCATCGATGCACTTATTGATGAAGCCAGTGATTGATGTGGTGTATCCCGGAACATATTCCCGTCTGTGATAGCAAAACAGTCCTGTAGCTTAGCATCTGCATCATCTGACCGCTTCTTTATTGACCGAGTCACCGGTGTTTCCTGCTTTAGTTTTTGTTGTAAGCAGGAATCAGGAAGATAGATTTATGGTCACATTTTCCCAATGGAGGGCGAGGGAGAGCTTAGTACGTGTCTCTGTGTGTGGAGTAAAGGTGGTCTAGAGTTTTTTTCCCTCTTGTTGCACATTTAACATGCTGGTAGAAATGAGGTAAAATGGATTTAAGTTTCCCCGCATTAAATTCCCTGGCCACTAGGAGCGCCGCCTCTGAATGAGCATTTTCCTGTTTGTTTATGGCCTTATACAGCTCATTGAGTGCGGACTTAGTGCCAGCAACAGTTTGTTGTGGTAAATAGACAGCTACGAATAATATAGATGAAAACTCTCTTGGTAAATAGTGGGGTCTACTGCTTATCATGAGATACTCTACCTCAGGCGAGCAAAACCTCAACACTTCCTTAATATTACATTTTGTGCACTAGCTGTTGTCTACAAATATACACAGACCGCCACCCCTTTTCTTACCAGAGGCTGTTATTTCTTGCTGGTGCAGCGTAAACCCCAGCAGCTGTATTTTATCCATCTCGTCGTTCAGCCATGCCTTGGTGAAACGTAAGATATTACAGTTTTTAATGTCCCCTTGGTAGGATATTTGTGATCGTAGCTCGTCTATTTTGTTATCCAATGGTTGTACGTTGGCTAATAGGACTGAAGGTAGAGGCAGATTGCCCACTCGCCTTCGGATCCTTACAAGGCACCCCGACCTACGTCCCCGATATCTCTGTCTCTTTCTCCTGCGAATGATGATGATGTGGGCCTTGTCGGGTGTCTGAAGTAAATCCTTTGCGTCCGACTCATTAAAGAAAAAATCTTCATCCAGTACAAGGTGAGTAATCGCTGTGCTGATATCCAGAAGCTCTTTTCGGTCATAAGAGATGGTGGCAGAAACATTATGTACAAAATAAGTTAGAATTAACGCGAAAAAACACACACAATAGCACAATTGTTTAAGAGCCCGTAAAACGTAAGTCACATCCTCCGGCGCCATTCATGGCAGAGCAGCTGTAGCGTTTCAGGAGAGCAGTGAGCTCAACTGTTATTACGTAAAAAGGAGAGCTTGTCTGTAATGTGACTGATGTGGGCTTGAGTCTGCTACACTGATCTCCAGGGAAGATATTTAAGCGGTACTGAACTTAAACATTTGAGGCAGTCATTATGTTTTAGCTTTCTAACACATACATTATTTGAAGGATTTCCCCCATTAAATTATTACCAAAAATTGGAAGTAAAAGTCCTCAAATGTTAGTGCAGTGTGTAGCATTGCAGAGTCATCCTACTTCACCTTGTGTCTACCTGTTCAATATGGATCCACTTCAGCGTGGCACCCAACCCCCTAACTACAGCCCATCATCAGGACTGATTTGATCCTCAGTGGAAGCAAAGCTCTGAAGCCCCACGCTGCTCAACATCCTGAGTTTGTTTAGACCAGACCCCTGACTTCCTCTTCCTGTAAAGAAGGAGGGATGATGGGAGAGGGGGGGGTGTATGGTACAGGATGACCCCCTCTCAGCCTCACCAATTTTATCTGACCTCTGGATGAGCTCTCACTGGGAACTAATTCCTTCGGCACATGCAGCTCTGGAAGCCATTTTCCGTCAATGAGCGAGAGTGATTGGGCCTGGTTGTGGCCCATGAGTGGCTGATCTGTCAGTCAGACCAATTGGGCAGAGGATGGAAGAGGAAGGTGTGTTTGGAGTTAGCTGGGGCTGGCTAGACTGGGCCAGGGCAGGCAGGCGGTGGGGGCCTAGGAGGGGCGGGACCACTGGTGTCAGGGATGATTAGAGGAACCGCCTGCCTGGTCCCCAGACGCAGCACACATCACACACACACCAGACACAGCCGGGTGCCAAGGGGCCTCACGGGGAAGCAATCTGCAGACAATGATCTCATCAGGGGCCGAGTGGTCAGATGTGACAGCGGGGCGGGGAAACGGTTCCTTGGGATTCAGGCTTAGGAGCCTCTCCATGCATCCTAATGGGAGAAGAGATGGATCCTGGGAAGTGTAGGGAGAGGCCGAGGAGGGAGAGTTAGGAGGGATTTCTCTTTGAGTTACTGCAGATTCCCTGCTAGTGAGTAGTGCTGCCAGTACTGTCAGAAAATTACCTTGACCCGAGCTCCCTCCTAATAAGGAAGAAAGAAAAGGATCTAATGTCTTAGGAGCACACTTTTTGTCAGAGAATCACAGAGAGCTTTTTGGAAAATGTGACATGGCTGCCAAGTGTAATTTCACTCCAACACACTACTGTAGCATGGCTCTGCCGTTAGCCCTTCAAAAGCCCACATGATCACACTCACTGCGATTATATAAGACATTCCTGGTCAAACATTCCTGGTCAAACTTTAATCAAATAGGAATTTCATTCACCTCTGAAAGACTGAAAGGTAACCGATGGAAAGAATTTTAAGGTGAGAAAGTATTTTGAGGTGATTTACTAAGTATAACATGAGAGGTGACTTACTGTAGTGTAGGGTAATGTTGAGATAGCTTGGTAAATACAGCACATTGTTGAAGACGTGTTTTAGGGAATGTGAAGATGAAGACACATGCTTGTAGTTTTGACAACATGTTGATCAGAGACCAAGAGAACCAGCATGTGACTAACTGTTAACATAACAGTTCCTATTGATTTTAGAGAACGGCGCTGGTGGGGATGGCCGCCGCTTTACAGGCTCCTGAACTCTGCATTGTTGGTTAATGGCTCGCGAGTAAGTATTTCACGGTAAGGTCTGCTGACAGGTGCACTGTTGTATTTGGCGCATGTGACAAATAATTATTTGATTTGATTTCATATTGTCTACTCTATCATACATTAATAATGAATTGATTAACCAGATGTATTTTAACGAGTGGAAACAATTCATGTTACAAAGGATGTGCTTAAAATCGTAAGAACATTTGAAAGTCATACAATGCCAAACATACCTGTAACGTGACGACCGCTGGTACACCTAAGCACCAGACATAGCGGTGGGGTGACAGGGCCTGGAGTGAATTGTGTGTGTGTGTCGTCTGCATTCGCATCCGTGCATGTGTGTGTCTGCCATGTATGTGTCTGCGTTTTTGTGTGTGTGCATGTCTGTCTTTGAGTGTGTGTGTGTTGTCACATGATGTGTGTTGAGGTTGTCTGGGAGATTCCTCTGGGCTGTAAAGTGGGCGCCATGGCTCTCCTAAGACCCTGAGGAGCTGTCAGTCAAAGACATGAAATATTCAGCAGGCCCTTATCTCCTGCACCGGGGGGCGCTGGGCAGAGTGAAGGCGCCAAACTTCCTACCTACCTCTCTCTCTCAATATGTTTCTCTCTTTCTACCTCGTCTTTTCTCTCTCTCAGTCTCTCTTAATACCTATTTTTGTCTCTATTTCTCTACTTCTTGTCTTTATAGTAATTTTACCCCTATCTCTCTCTCGTTCACTCTCTTTACCCCAATCGTACCCTCCTGTCTCTTTCACTCTCTTTGCCCCTATCTCACCCTCTTCTCTCTTTCACTCTCTTTCTCCCTATGTGGCTTCAGGGCAGTAGGAGAGATGTGGTTTTGTGTGTACACTTGTGTGTGTGTGTGTGGTATCTTGCAAACCATGAGTGTGTGTGTGTGTGGCCAGGGCCCATTCAGTCAGGCAGTGTGTGAGATCCCTCCACCACAGACTGCCACCGCGGAGCAAAAACAACAGCCTGAGGTGAGCAGATAAAGGCAGCCTCCCTCCTCCCTCTCTCCCTCCGTCTCTGTCTTTCACCTTTTCTCTACCTCCCTCCATTTCTCTCCCTCTCCATCCCTCCCTTGTTGTCTGTGATGGTATCTATGCATGACTGTCATGCACCATGGAACATCAATTGGGATTTTACTGGGGACTACCTCATATAGAAAGGTATGAGGCTTAGCTCTGACAAATGGGGATTAAAGAAGTGCTACTGTTGTTATGACAGAAGCCATGTTCTTGTTGTCAGTTAGTCTCACACAAAATCCTGGCATATTTCACATGGAAAAAACAGACAGATAACATTGTACAGACTCATTCTTTCAGCCTGGCCTCAGAGACATAAAATATGTACAATATGTAATAGTCGAGTTACTATTAAAAATTAAAGTAGGGAGGATGGTTGGGAGGATGGGTTGGTGTAATCCGCTACCGTCTAACATGTTCCACCTGCTATGTAAATTTACTTAATCTTTGTTGTTTTAATTCTCCTAACCTATGTCATTAGTTCCACTAACAGCCAACGTAATTTTTCCCATAATTCTCATATGTTATTACGGCAACAAGCAACCTGGTCTCCAATTCATATGCTATTGTATGATAATACTATACATCCTCTAATTGGTATGATATTGTACGACCGCTATTCCATTCATAATGTAACCTAACATAACATAACATATCATACACAATGGAGTGTTACAGATTTACATACAGAATGATACGAATTGCCTTGAGACCACATTGATTCTTTAGACTCAAACAGATTTGCCATGTATGTAGTATAATGTACAGGGATCACACCCTCAATTTCTTTATGGATAACTACTGTACACCTCTTTACCCCAAAGGATATCACCTTCATGGGCAAGTTTAACTGGTATTAATTGATATTAATTCTATAGCTCTATGTGCTGTAATTTGATCAGGCTTTACTGTGCTCTAGCCAACAGTACGGGATCAGTTAGTCTGTTACTGTACATATAGCAGTAGAGGCAGTATGCGCTGATTACTCAAATCCAGGAGAGTCTATGGATGGCGCCACCATTAGTCCAATCTCCTCCAGCCCCTACCCTCTGTGGAACACTCAGGCCCAGGGTGCCGGAATTACACCCAGCACCCAGCGAGACAACAGATCAATGGGCCGATTGGGCGGCTCTTCCCTGTATTGATAGAGCCACTTGGGCTCCAGAAGTGGCCATTAATCCCAGCAGTTTATCAGCCGCAGGACCCTGCCAGCTACAATCTAGACACATCTACACAAACATACACACAGGCAGCTACCCACTTGCACACACACACACACACAGATGCAGACATGCTGTGCGCTAGACACACACACGCACGCTCATGCAGACACCCATGCACCACACACACCACACACACACACACACACACACACCACACACCAACACAACACACACCAAACACACACACACACACACACACACACACACCACCACACACACACACACACACACCACACACACACACACACACACAACACACACCCTTCACCCAGCCCACCTCTCATCCCTTTTCCAGAACGTGGCGTCAATTGCATTACCTCGGGTTAGTGTGGCTATAGAGTTGCCTTGTTTTAGCCGCGCGGCTGTATCGTATCCAGTGGCCTGCTTGGCCCGGGCTGCTATGGCAGACATTGAGTCTGACCGGAGCGTGGCATTGATTCTAATGGGCTTTTTTAGGGCCCTAATGATGGGAATCTGTTCACGCCTCACTTGTCTTGCCTAATTAAGCTGCAGAAACAATGAGTCCATTCACACTTGCTCATGTTACCTTTTCTCCCTCTGCTTCTATTTCTTCTCACCCCACCCCACCCCACCCCAACACCAGTCCAGCTCCCAACTCCCAGCCCAGCACCCAGCCAGCGACCAGATCCCGGCCCAGCTCTCGGCCCAGCTCCTAGCCCAGCTCAGCCCAGCGCCCAGCCCAGTGCCCAGCCCAGCGCCCAGCGCCAGCTCCCAGCCCAGCGCCAGCCCAGCGCCGCGCCAGCGCCCAGCCAGCGCCCAGCCCAGCGCCCAGCGCCCAGCCAGCGCCCGCCCCAGCGCCCAGCGCCCAGCCCAGCGCCCAGCCCCAGCGCCCAGCGCCCAGCCCAGCGCCCAGCCCAGCGCCCAGCGCCCAGCGCCCAGCCCAGCGCCCAGCGCCCAGCGCCCAGCCCAGCGCCAGCGCCCAGCCCAGCGCCCAGCGCCCAGCTCCCAGCCTAGATCCCAGCCCAGCCCAGCGCCCAGCGCCCAGCTCCCAGCCTAGATCCCAGCCCAGCCCAGCGCCCAGCCCGCGCCCAGCGCCCAGCTGCGCTAGATCCCAGCCCAGCCCAGCGTCCAGCCCAGCCTTCCCCAGCCCAGCTCCCAGCCCAGCTCCCAGCCCAACGCCCAGCCTAGATCCCAGCCCAGCCAGCCATCAACAGAATGGGACTCTGGAGCCACTACCATCCCCAGCTGTCGTCCATATATTTAACAACTCAAAACGCTGTTGGTGTTTTCATTTCTCCAGATATTTTTGTCTTCAAGCACTTTCCGTTGAACAACACCCTGGTTGGTTGAAACGATTGCCCAATTTCCTCCTAAACTGTCAACTGTAACTTATTGTCTCTATTCAAATTCTTCCATGGGTGATTCACTTGGAGATAAAGGCCTCGTACCACATTCCACTCAGGGATGTTTGTGTACATATGCTTTTAGCAGGGCACTTAACTCACAGGGTTAGATCTATAACACGATAATGGCTGGGCGGGTGAAGGCAATGGTTCCTGTGACTTTAGATCAACAGAGATAGATACCTTTACTTTGTCTGGTGCTGGGCCATAGGAGTGTGAGCGTGGCTGTGTGGAGGCACTAACACATTACCTGTTGTGTTCTATAAGGATGCTTGTTCGTTTTTGGATGAAAGGTGTCTGTCTGATGCAAAGGAGCCCTAGTAAATATTGACTAACTGCATGACGTGCACTCTCCTACTGACGCATTCATTCACCCTTACACTTTTTTGCTTCTTCCTTCCCTTTGCTATCACCCTATTCTTGGGTTGCTGTTGGTCATCTAACAGAGTTTACCATCACTAAGTGCAGTTCATATGTAGTCAACGTGAGTGAGTTGAATCATACTGTATGAGTTCAAAGACATGGCAGTGTCTACAGAGTAAGGTTCATAAGGCAGTATAATTGCAGATGACAAACTACAGCTACTAAAGTATGTACTGTTTACTGCATGTTAACAGCTCAGCCATTGGGTGCTTCTGCATGAACACATACAGTACAAGGAAGCTTTCCGCATTTCTATTGGGGTCACAGTACAGGGTAAGCCGTCAGCACTCAGACAAATATGAAACTTGATCATTGGTGGACATGACAATATGCTAGACTGCTCAACATGTGGATGTACAGTACGTGTGTACAGTGCAGTCTGTGTGTGTGTGTATTTGAGAGTGAGGTGTCATCCCTTGGTGTCAGTTGACCTGACACCAACACCGGTTGATATATGGGCGAAGGAGACGTTGTGATTGGTCAAAATGCACTGGCGGCAGCCCCGTTTGGGGCTTGACCGTAACTTCAACCCTTCTCCCCTACAAGCCAAGATGGGGAAGACTCTCAGCTTGAGAAGAATGTCTTCCAGTGACAGATACAAATGCATCAGGCCTGCAGCTATCATTAAACTTTTCAGCCACCAACAAAGACTGCCATTAAACCAGGGATGGAGACTTAGATAAATAGTCATGCACGGAGAGGGGAAAGGGTAAGGGGGCTGTGCGTGTGTGTGTGTGCATGCGCTTACATTTCGGTTTGTGTACATGCCGTTCATGCGCGCGTGTGTGTACCTACAGGCATGCATGCTTCCATGTGTGTGTGTGTGTGTGTGTGTTTGTGTGGGTGTGTGTGTGTGTGTGTGCTTACATGTATGTGCTTGCGTGGGAGTGTGTGTGTGTCAGAAAGGAAGGGCATGGTGGGGACATGACTCGGAGAGGGCGAACTCCTCCAAGTTCACACTCAACGTGAAGCGGCCCTAAGACACTGCGGCCTGATCAATTGAGAGACTGTTTCAGCCTCTGGAGAGTGTCCAACAGATGTTCCTGATTGCGTGGCTTGTCTTTCCCAAGAGGTGCATTGCCTGGTTTGAGGCAGAGAGCTCACAGCACACAACTTTTTGACACTCTGGAGGCGTGAAGCTTTGCCTTACCGCTCCCATGAGTCATCTAGTTACAGTCTACATAAAGTGAATAGGTCAAACAAACCAGTGATCCGTCTATAATCATTATGATACTTATATTGAAATGATATTCTACTACTTTTTATAATCTAGTAAGCAGTATGTGATTGACAGGTGTCGTGATGAGTTGAGATGGCCATGGTCTTTCGCAAGTCCTGATATCCTGATACTGTACTTCCAGTTTCCGCTTTTTTGAAAGGTTTTTATCAGTGGTGTAAAAAGTACTCAATTGTCGTACTTGAGTAAAAGTAAATATGCCTTAATAGAAAATTACTCAAGTAAAAGTCTACTTGAGTAAAACTCTAAAAGTATCTGGTTTAAAATGTACTTCAGTACAGTGGTGGAAAAAGTACTCAATTGTCATACTTGAGTAAAAGTAAAAAGTACAAGTAAATGCTATACATCAAATTCCTTATATTAAGCAAACCAGACGGCATGATTTTCTAGTTTTTTATTTTATTTACGGACAGACAGGACACACTCCAGCACTCAGAAATAATTTACAAACAAATTATTTGTGTTTAGTGAGTCCGCCAGATCAGAGACGGTAGGAATGACAAGGCGTTATAGGTGTGTGAACTGAACCATAATTCTGTCCTGCCTGAGCATTCGAAAAGTACTTTTTGGTGTCAGGGAAAATGTATGTGAGTAAAAAGTACACCTTTTCTTTAGAATTGTAATGGAATAAAAGTAAAAGTTATCAAAAATATAAACAGTAAATGAAAGTACAGATACCCCAAAAAACAACTTACGTAGTACTTCAAAGTATTTTTACTTAAGTACTTTACATCACTGGTATTAAGTATCTAAGATGATTTCCTTCTTCTTAATATAATTGATTGCAGATAAAATAGTGGTAATCTTATCTGAAAGGGAAGGAAACATTGGAAAACGTAATCTAAAGTGTATTAAAATATACCAAATTTCAAGTCATTGTTATTCACTGATAATGAGTGGGTCCTAAACCCAATAGTTGTCCTTTACCTCCACAAAACCTCTCTCCAGACCCTAACCACTGCACTACAGAGACCTCATCACGAAAGCCCTAATCATCTCTCAAAAGAACACACAATAACAGCAATTTGTAGTCCTGCCATTTCCAATGAAAGACAAAAGAAAAAATGATTTGAGCCATGATGGGTTTTGGTAAGCCATCTAAACAAAGGATTTCAATACCCTCTTTGAAATTAGAGGCCAAGTTACAAAGGCATATTTTGCAATCACCCACTGTCATGAGAAGCTCTTATAAGAAACACATTTTTCAGAGCAGAACAAGTCTGTTAACCCTGGACAGCTAAAACAATCAGCTAATCAGCATGAACGATGGGTAGCCACCAATCTATCTATTAACATCAATGGTACCTCAGGCATGGTAACAGACTGTCAGAGAAGATGATGGAATCAACAACGTGCAGCCAAATACTGTACCAAGACTTTCCACGCTGTACCTTGCCTGATCTGGGTTTGCTCTCGTAGCATGATACGTCATTTTTTATTCTCCAATGTACTTTTTGTTATCCAACAAGTGAAAACAGCAAAATAACATTGTGGAGAAATTGTCATGAAATTGTCATGAAAAATACTACAACAAATCTGGCTCGAAGGAGGCTATTTTTGGGTCGGCAGGTAGCCTAGTGGTTAGAGCGTTGGGCCCGTATCCGAAAGATGGAAACCCCGAGCTGACAAGGAAAAAAATCTGTCGTTCTGCCCCTGAACAAGGCAGTTAACCCACCGTTCTTAACTGACTTGCCGAGTTAAATAAAGGTTCAATTAAAAAAACTATAAAAACAAAACAATGGTGTAGTCTATCAGAAATACCAAAACAGGTATTTCTACGTTCTATGTTCTTTGTAAAGATTATTAAACATCATGGGTTCAGTGCTTCTGTTGTGTGTAAATACTCTTGACAGTGTAAAGAATACACACGTGGTACATCAGATCGTGGGCTGTGGCTGTCCTGAGCTGTCTGGGAGGAATACACACGTGGTACATCAGATCGTGGGCTGTGGCTGTCCTGAGCTGTCTGGGAGGAACACATCAAAGGGGTGGCGCCCGTGTTGACGACATTACGTCTGGTACTTCCTCTGACAGCTCCTGGTTTCTGTCACCTTCCAGCTGTTCTGCCTGGCTTCATAACCTGTTTGACTCTCCTCATCGCTAGCGGCCTCGCTCTCCTCATGTCACAGGACTGCAACGCTACATGTCAGCTCAACCACCGCCCGTCTGGCAACTCGCTTTCATCACTGTCACGCACTCGCATTCCAACGCAAACTTCACCCCACCACATGATTTACAGAAGAATGGCCAACTTCAGGAGATGCTGGGAGAAATCTCCCTCTCACTGCTCTCACGTTCTTCACCGCGGTGACATACCTGCTCTGTGGTTAATTACACCTCCCTCAACTCCCTAACCTGGTGCAATCTGTATGTTTTACTGTTTCTATTGGTAGAATAATCCCCTGGTAATCCTAACCAATTACGACCTCAGCTCCTCCCTCCCCCTCCTAAACTCCCAGGTAATTGGTGGAGAAGGAAGCGTGTCGTTCTGTTCGTTTAGACTGAATGCTAAAGGGCTTCTAGAATGTCTTTGTGTGGAACCTCCAACCAGCTCAATCAGGGTCATCTAATGGCTGACCCCGGTTGTTCTCTCCCTGCTTGAACTGCAGCTATGTGTATTGAGGGTGAGGGGCCCAAGCCTCCCACAGACAGCAGACAGACTGCATGGTGACAGATAAGGCAGGACAACTAGCCCCGGCAGGTCACAAGTCTTCACACACAAACTCTTCTCACACCATGACACTTGATGGAGAAGAAGTGGCGTTACGGACGGGAAAAACACACATAGGCGTGTAGACACTCCAAAAACAAGCCACTCCAAACACAAACGGGGAGACTTTTCGGTGACTAAACAGGGCAGTTACTCAAAGGGAGAATAGTCAAGTAGAACACAGCAGAAAAAGTATCTCCCTCCCTTCCTGGCCCCGGATTGTAGGCCAATGCTTTGACTGTGGTTGTGGTTGTGGTGGTAGATTGTTTTCTCTTGCATGTTTAGATGACTTCTAAACATTTAGGAGACCCAAAGATTACTTCTCTTTCGACCACGTCTTTTCTTTCCTCGTATGTTTTGTGTCTTCACCCATCACTGGTTGATTTATATACAGTTTACATATACAGAACCAGCATTATGAAGATCCACAACTCAGCGTGTATCATGTTCAAACCCCAGGATTATGGCTTTGTTTGTTTACGCTGCGTTTTATTTATTCACATTCTACGTGTCTCTAGGCACATTGGAGTCGACATTACAGGGGTTAGGAGTAGGCCATGTCCTCGTGTTAACTGGCGCTACGTCTCACATGATTTTCCCAATGTGAATAGGGTTCATTGTTGGGATGGGTCAGGGATGGAGCTTTAAGGGGATTTTTTTATGTATTTTTAAACTAGGGTGAGAACATATTACATTTATTGAAGCAACAACAATTTCATGATTTAGAAAGGCTGATACAGAGCAGTAGTGATGTTTAGACATCTGTTTTATTTCCGACACACTATCAGTCACCCTAAATGTATATACAAATCATAAGCATGCTCCTGAGAGGAAACTCCACAAATATTAAATTATACTTTTCACTAGTAGCAAATTATTGATTTCAGACATTGACAACAATTTTCATTTTAACTCTCCACAAGCCAATATGATCTGTGATCTCATTTCCTTTTGAAACCCAAGATAGTTTGGCAACACCAACATCCCCAATGCCAGAGCCTGTCCTGCCTGGCGTTCTGGCACACTTTGGGTTGGAGTACTGGGCAGTGCCAGTGGGAACAGGGGAGATCCATATGAAGTGTGTCTTGTTTTGTTTTCCTACACTTGCATTGTTGTCCGATGATTCAATTTTGGTTGGAAGTGGTGTTTCCTGATCTTTTGATTGGGTGTAAGGTTACAGGTCCTGAGAAGTAAGTTACCTTGGCAGGCTACAGACCTACAGTAGATCACAGAGGCTGGAGCTGTATAGCTGTCCAGCTGGCTGAGTGCACTGGGCCATTTTGCTCAATGAGATTGCATGTAGACCATTTGATTTATTTGCAAAGCACTGAGTGGAGTTGGAAACAATAGAGTCATATTGAAATTTTCAACAAAGTCCTAAAGCTGTAAATCCTTGAATAGATTTTTATCAAGCATCGCTAAACAGATTTATAGTATTAGGGCTCTATTCAATCCGCATCATGGAAATTCAGCTATACAGCGTGATTGAAATTTAAAGATAATGTTCCCACTTTAGCAGAGATTGCATTCACGGTAAACACTGCTTATGTCGGCTCAATCGGAAATGACCTTAACATTTCGATCCCGGAATCTGTAACTCTTCAGCGATACAGATTGAATAGAGCCCTTACTATATGGGGTTTGCATTGCCTATTCAACTCACTACTTCAGAGTCAGAAGTGTGCAGAGAGATATTTTGGCCCATGTATTAAGACAGTAACATTGATTTATGTAGATGTTGTGTTTATGGGGTTTGGCCTTCTAATTCTCTCTAGCAACTCGTCGAAGTTGAAAAGAATACTTTTCAAAATCAAAGTTCACTCTCCATGTTTAAAATGGTTGCCACCTGTATGGCTTCGCTGTATCACTCACATACAGTATTCATAATCGATTTTTCACTTAAAATGTACTGAAGCACACTGAAATATGCTTTAGACTCTAAATAATAAATACATATAATTGATCAATTATTGTAAGAACAATAATGTCACGTCAGCAGCCATCCTGTATTGGAGACCCATCACCTAGGGCAATGTTTTGCCAGCAGCCAGCGTTGTTCACTGAGCTCCCCAGCAGTGCTCTGTCCCTCCAGAGTCCCTCTCACTGATCTGGGCCCAGGAGGATGGTCAATGAGAAATGCAACTGTTAAAGGATGTAGCTGTCATAGCAGCTTAGCCACTAGCCTGTGGATGAGGCCCAGCGGGAGCTGTCATTTCTGGGCCAGTGGAGCCCAATAAAGACTGCTGGTGCCGTCTGGAGCCTCCACTACACTGGTGGCTGGATAGCTTGATGCATGGTGTTAAAAGACCAACTCCACCATGTTCCCTAACAGGTTTCTCTGAGAATTCACACCCTGATGTACAACTGGGTTTTCATTCTCATGGCGTCCCAGTGTTGGGTTGCAGAGGGAGGGAGACTTGCTGGAGATATTTCTGTGTGTGTTTCTATTCCAGTCAGTGGGGTTTCTGTGGTTCAGTGCTGGCGGGCTGTGTTGACCCTGTTGTGGTTCTTCAACACCATGTTTTTGTAAGACCCAGGGGCCTATGATTTCAAATTGATTTCACTAAGAGAAACTCAGTACGGAAGGGCCTGTACTTAGTGGTATTGGAACTTGACAAGTGATTAAAACTTGTATCTCGATCCAAAAGACCAAATCTGAGCAAAAACTGTAGTATTACAACCATTTATACAGTACAGTAAGTTGCTTGTAAAGGAATCTTGTACACAGCCTGTGTGTATCTTTGTGTGCATTTACGTCCTTTTGTCTACACTTTATTGGGTACTTATTTGTTTTCGTTTTTTGAGCAAGAGAGAGAGAGAGAGTGATTAGTTGCAGGTGTAATTACAGGGTACAGTGAAAATCTTAAGCTCTGAGCACCAACAATGAAGGTCAAAGTGATATTAAAATACATTTATGTAATAATAAAGAATATAAATAAGTAGAAACGTGTTTACCATACTATTGTCCCCGGTCACCTTGCCGGTATCACATCAGCCATGCATTTTTGGCATATTCACTGATGTTATTCACTGATGTTCACTGATGGCATATTCAATCCCGCTATGCCCTCTGACGAATCATCAAACAGGCAAAGGATCAATACAGGACTAAGATCGAATCGTACTACACCGGCTCCGACACTCGTCGGATGTGGCAGGGCTTGCAAACTATTACAGACTACAAAGAGAAGCACAGCCGATAGTTCCCCAGTGACACAAGCCTACCAGACAAGCTAAATAACTTCTATGCTTGTTTTGAGGCAAGTAACACTGAAACATGCGTGAGAGCATCAGCTGTTCTGTGTGATCATGCTTTCTGCAGCCGTTGTGTCTAAGACCTTTAAACAGGTCAACATTCATAAGGCCGCTGGGCCAGACGGATTACCAGGATGTGTACTCCGAACATGCGCTGACCAACTGACAAGTGTCTTCACCAAAAATTCTGAGATTTCCATACCCAACTATAACACTTTCCGTCAAGATAGAACTGCCAAAGGGGGAGGAGTTGCAATCTACTGCAGAGATAGCCTGCAAAGTTCTGTCATACTTTCCAGGTCTATGCCCAAACAGTTCGAACTTCTAATTTTAAAAATTAATCTCTCCAGAAATAAGTCTCTCACTGTTGCCGCCTGCTACCGACCCCCCTCAGCTCCCAGCTGTGCCCTGGACACCATCTGTGAATTGATCGCACCCCATCTAGCTTCAGAGTTTGTTCTGTTAGGTGACCTAAACTGGGATATGCTTAACACCCCGGCAGTCCCTAATGCAATCCAAGCTTGATGCCCTCAATCTCACACAAATCATCAAGGAACCCACCAGGTACAACCCTAAATCCGTAAACATGGGCACCCTAATAGACATTATCCTGACCAACCTGCCCTCCAAATACACCTCTGCTGTCTTCAATCAAGATCTCAGCGATCACTGCCTCATTGCCTGTATCCCGCCACGGGTCCGCGGTCAACGACCACCCCTCATCACTGTCAAACGCTCCCTAAAACACTTCTGCGAGCAGGCCTTTCTAATCGACCTGGCCCGGGTACCCTGGAGGATATTGACCTCATCCCGTCAGTTGAGGATGCCTGGTCATTCTTTAAAAGTTACTTCCTCACCATATTAGACAAGCATGCTCCGTTCAAAAAATGCAGAACAAGAACAGATATAGCCTTGGTTCACTCCAGACCTGACTGCCCTCGACCAGCACAAAAACATCCTGTGGCGAACTGCAATAGCATCGAAGAGCCCCCCGCGATATGCAACTGTTCAGGGAAGTCAGGAACCAATACACGCAGTCAGTCAGGAAAGCAAAGGCCAGCTTTTTCAAGCAGAAATTTGCATCCTGTAGCTCTAACTCCAAAAAGTTCTGGGATACTGTAAAGTCCATGGAAAACAAGAGCACTCCTCCCAGCTGCCCACTGCACTGAGGCTAGGTAACACGGTCACCACTGATAAGTCCGTGATAATCGAAAACTTCAACAAACATTTCTCAATGGCTGGCCATGCCTTCCTCTGGCGACTCCAACTTGGCCAACAGCCCCGCCCCCCCCGCTGCTACTCGCCCAAGCCTCCCCAGCTTCTCCTTTACCCATATCCAGATAGCAGATGTTCTGAAAGAGCTGGAAAACCTGGACCCATACAAATCAGCTGGGCTTGACAATCTGGACCCCCTATTTCTGAAACTGTCCGCGCGCATTGTCGCACCCCCTATTACCAGCCTGTTCAACCTCTCCTTCGTATCATCTGAGATCCCAAGGATTGGAAAGCTGCCGCGGTCATCCCCCTCTTCAAAGGGGGAGACACCCTGGACCCAAACTGTTACAGACCTATATCCATCCTGCCCTGGCCTATCTAAGGTCTTCGAAAGCCAAGTCAACAAACAGATCACTGACCATCTCGAATCCCACCGTACCTTCTCCGCTGTGCAATCCGGTTTCGAGCCGGTCACGGGTGCACCTCAGCCACGCTCAAGGTACTAAACGATATCATAACCGCCATCGATAAAAGACATTACTGTGCAGCCGTCTTCATCGACCTGGCCAAGGCTTTCGACTCTGTCAATCACCATATTCTTATCGGCAGACTCAGTAGCCTCGGTTTTTCTAATGACTGCCTTGCCTGGTTCACCAACTACTTTGCAGACAGAGTTCAGTGTGTCAAATCGGAGGGCATGTTGTCCGGTCCTCTGGCAGTCTCTATGGGGGTACCACAGGGTTCAATTCTCGGGCCGACTCTTTTCTCTGTATAATCAATGATGTTGCTCTTGCTGCGGGCGATTCCCTGATCCACCTCTACGCAGACGACACCATTCTATATACTTCCGGCCCTTCCTTGGACACTGTGCTATCTAACCTCCAAACGAGCTTCAATGCCATACAACACTCCTTCCGTGGCCTCCAACTGCTCTTAAACGCTAGTAAAACCAAATGCATGCTTTTCAACCGTTCGCTGCCTGCACCGCACGCCCGACTAGCATCACCACCCTGGACGGTTCCGACCTAGAATATGTGGACATCTATAAGTACCTAGGTGTCTGGCTAGACTGCAAACTCTCCTTCCAGACTCATATCAAACATCTCCAATCCAAACCAAATCAAGAATCGGCTTTCTATTCCGCAACAAAGCCTTCCTTCACTCACGCCGCCAAACTTACCCTAGTAAAACTGACTATCCTACCGATCCTCAACTTCGGCGATGTCATCTACAAAATAGCTTCCAATACTCTACTCAGCAAACTGGATGCAGTTTATCACAGTGCCATTCGTTTTGTTACTAAAGCACCTATACGACCCACCACTGCGACCTGTATGCCCTAGTCGGCTGGCCCTCGCTACATGTTCGTCGTCAGACCCACTGGCTCCAGGTCATCTACAAGGCTATGCTAGGTAAAGTGCCGCCTTATCTCAGTTCACTGGTCACGATGGCTACACCCACCCGCAGCACGCGCTCCAGCAGGTGTATCTCACTGATCATCCCTAAAGCCAAAACCTCATTTGGACGCCTTTCCTTCCAGTTCTCTGCTGCCTGCGACAGGAACGAATTTCAAAAATCTCTGAAGTTGGAGACTTTTATCTCCCTCAACAACTTTAAAAATCTGCTATCCGAGCAGCTAACCGATCGCTGCAGCTGTACATAGTCCATCTGTAAACTACCCACCCAATTTACCTACCTCACCCCCCATACTGCTTTTTATTTATTTACTTTTCTGCTCTTTTGCACACCAGTATCTCTTCTTGCACATGATCATCTGATGATTTATCACTCCAGTGTTAATCTGCTAAATTGTAATTATTTGATTTATTGCCTACCTCATGTCTTTTGCACACATTGTATATAGATTCTCTTTTTTTTCTACCATGTTATTGACTTGTTTATTGTTTACTCCATGTGTAACTCTGTGTTGTCTGTTCACACTGCTATGCTTTATCTTGGCCAGGTCGCAGTTGCAAATGAGAACTTGTTCTCAACTAGCCTACCTGGTAAAATAAAGGTGAAATAAAATTTAAAAAACTTTTTAAAAAACTGACATTTTCAACCTTTCCCTGTCTGAGTCTGTAATACCAACATGTTTCAAGCAGACCACCATAGTCCCTGTGCCCAAGAACACTAAGGTAACCTGCCTAAATGACTACCGACCCATAGCACTCACGTCTGTAGCTATGAAATGCTTTGAAAGGCTGGTCATGGCTCACATCAACACCATTATCCCAGGAAGCCTAGACCTACTCCAATTTGCATACCGCACCAACAGATCCACAGATGCTGCAATCTCTATTGCACTCCACACTGCCCTTTCCCACCTGGACAAAAGGAACACCTATGTGAGAATGCTATTCATTGACTACAGCTCAGTGTTCAACACCATAAAGCCCTCAAAGCTCATCACTTTTTTAAAATGTAATTTAAATAGGCAAGTCAGTTAAGAACAAACTCTTATTTTCAATGACGGCCTAGGAACAGTGGGTTAACTGCCTTGTTCAGGGGCAGAATGACAGATTTTTACCTTGTCAGCGCAGGGATTCAATCTTGCAACCTTCCAGTTACTAGTCCAACGCTCTAACCACTAGGCTACCTGCCACCCCATAAGCTAAGGACCCTGGGACTGAACACCTCCCTCTGCAACTAGATCCAAGACTTCCTGACGGGCCGCCCCCAGGTGGTAAGAGTAGGTAACAACACATCTGCCACGCTGATCCTCAACACGGGGGCCCCTCAGGGGTGCGTGCTCAGTCCCCTCCTGTACTCTCTGTTCACTCATGACTGCACGGCCAGGCACGACTCCAACACCATCATTAAGTTTGCTGATGACACAACAGTGGTAGGCCTGATCACCAACAACGATGAGACAGCCTACAGGGAGGAGGTCAGAGACCTGACCATGTGGTGTAAGGACAACAACCTCTTTATCAATGTGATCAACACAAAGGAGATTATTGTGCACTACAGGAAAAGACAGGGCTGTAGTGGAGCAGGTTGAGAGCTCCAAGTTCCTTGGCGTCCACATCACCAACAAACAAGCACCAACAAACATGGTCAAAGCACACCAAGACAGTCGTGAAGAGGGCACGACAATACCTATTCCCCATCAGGAGACTGAAAAGATTTGGCATGGGTCCTCAGATCCTCAAAAGGTTTTACAGCTGCACCATCGAGAGCATCCTGACAGGTTGCATCACTGCCTGGTATGGCAACTACTCGGCCTCCGTCCGCAAGGCACTACAGAGGGTAGTGCGTACGGCCCAGTACATCACCGGGGCCAAGCTTCCTGGCATCCAGGACCTCGATACCAAGCGGTGTCAAAGACTCCAGCCACCCTAGTCATAGACTGTTAAGCTGGTGAATGAGGACCCAAAAGCGACGTAATAGAAACAGAGTCTTTATTCCAGT
>NC_036844.1:18453754-18502021 GCF_002910315.2 Salvelinus sp. IW2-2015
CTTAAACAAACAATAATTCTCCTGGATATTATCCTAGGTAAATCCAAAACAGGAAACTGAAATCCTCTCGTCAGAAGAGAGGAACGACTGGAGACGCGACCACAGACTGCAGGTCGCTTCAGGAAGGCACAGGCCGTAGCTGACATAGACACCTGCTCACACGCAGCATCTGAAGAAGGCAAAAACACGACAGGGCGGAACAAGGACACAAGACAGCAAACATCAAACAAGAATCCGACAAGGACAGAAGCGGAAAACAGAGGGAGAAATAGGGACTCTAATCAGAGGGCAAAATAGGGGACAGGTGTGAAGAGTAAATTAGAAGGTGTGAAAGAGTAAATGAGGTAGTTTAGGAGAATGAGAAACAGCTGGGAGCAGGAACGGAACGATAGAGAGAGAGAGCGAGAGAGGGAGAGAGGGATAGAAAGAGGGAAAGAACCTAATAAGACCAGCAGAGGGAAGCACAGGGACAAGACATGATGATCAAAGACAAAACATGACATAGACTGTTCTCTCTGCTGCCGCACGGCAAGCAGTACCGGAGCGCCAAGTCGAGGTCCAAGAGGCTTTAACAGCTTCTATCCCCAAGCTATAAGAGTCCTGAACAGCTAATCAAATGGCTACCCAGACTATTTGCACCCCCCATACGCTAGTCACTTTAATAATCCTACCTGCATGTACATAATTACCACAATTACCTCGACACCGGTGCCCCCACACATTGACACATTGTCTCTGACACATTACTGCTGCTCTTTAATTCATTGTGTTTCTTATCTCTTACTTTTTAATGTTTTTTTCTTAAAACTGCATTGTTGGTTAAGGGCTTGTAAGTAAGCATTTCACTGTAAGGTCTACCTACACCTGTTGTATTCAACGCATGTGACAAATACAATTTTATTTTATTTTATTTGTTATTCCCAGAGGCAAACCGAAACATATTCCTATCCACGTGATCAAAACAGTCTTGGAGCGTGGATCCTGATTGGTCGGACCAACACTGTGCAGACCTGACCAACGGAACTTCCATTTTGAGTATTTGTTTGTAGGTGGGGAGAAGTAAAATGGAGTCGTGGTCAGATTTGCCGAAAGGAGGGTGAGAGAGCCTTACCCACGTGTCAAAAAGGCGGGTAGCAGTGGTCAAATTACTGTTGTTAAAGTCCCCCGCAACAATTAAGATTTTTAAGAGCATTTTAGGTGTCGACTTGGGGTGGGATGTACACAGCCATGGCTATAATCCCTGAGAACTCTCTTGGAAGGTTAAAAGGGCGACATTTGATTACCAAGTATTCCAAGTCGGAAGAGCAGAAGTTTGCAAGTTCCTGTACGTTTCCCTGGTCGCACCTTATGTTTTTGGTCATAAAGCAGAGCTCACCACCTTTGTTCTTGCCAGAGAGAGCCCGCTCAAAAAACTGTAAAACCCGCTGTAGGTACATATTCTGCTTGGATGTCAAGTCTCAGAAAAACAGAGTACGTTGCAGAATCTGATGTCCCTCTGGAAGGAAATCCTCGCTCTGAGTTTGTCAAGTGTATTCATTAATGATTGAACATTGGCGAGTAGTATGCTCATAATGGAGGCTCGGTGTCTTAATCTCACTAAGCCTGCCACTTTTGTCCCTATGTCGCTGTCTCCGAGTGAGAGAGAGAGAGAGAGAGAGAGACATAGAGAGATAGACATAGAGAGATAGACATAGAGAGATAGACATAGAGAGAGGGAAAGAGAGAGAAAAAGAGGCACCAAAGGAATACCATCAGTTTCCTTCCATAAAATAAAATACAATTTTATTTGTCATATGCTTCGTAAACAACAGGTGTATACTAACAGTAATATGCTTACTTACGGGCCTTTCCCAACAATGCAGAGAGAAAGGAATTAGAGAAATAATAATAAATAAACAATGAGTAATGATAACTTGGCTATATACATGGGGTACCAATACTGACTCAATGTGTGGGGGTACAAAGTAATTGAGGTAGATATGTACGAACATATAACTAGGAATAAAGTGACTAGGCAACAAGATAGATAATAAAGAGTAGCAGCAGCGTATGTGAAGAGTCAAAAACAGTTAGTGCGAAAAGGGTAAATGCAGATAGTCTGGGTAGCTATTTGGTTAACTATTTAACTAAGCTACTTAGCAGTCTTATAGCCTGGGGGTAGAAGTTGTTCAGGGTCCTGTTGGTTCCAGACTTGGTGCATGCACCAATTTGTAAGTCGCTCTGGATAAGAGCGTCTGCTAAATGACTTAAATGTAATGTAAATGTGCATCGATACTGCTTGCCATGCGGTAGCAGAGAAACAGCATATGACTTGGGTGGCTGGAGTCTTTGATCATTTTTAGGGCATTCCTCAGACACCACCTGGTATAGAGGTCCTGGATGGCAGAGAGCTCAGCCCTAGTGATGTACTGGGCTGCACACACTACCCTCTGTAGTGCCTTGCTGTTGGATGCCAAGTAGTTGCCACACCAAACAGTGATGCAGCACATCAAGAACATATAACATTTTGAGGATCTGAGGGCCCATGCCAAATATTTTCAGCCCTCTTCACGAATGTGTTGGTGTGTGTGGACCATGATAGCTCCTTAGTAACGTGGACACCAACGAACTTGAAGCTCTCGACCCGCTGCACTACAGCCCCGTCGATCAGCTCCTTTGTCTTGCTGACGTAGAGGGAGAGGTTGTTGTCCTGGCACCACACTGCCAGGTCTCTGACCTCCTCCCTATAGGCTGTCTCATCGTCGTCAGTGATCAAGCCTACCACAGTCGTGTCATCAGCAAATGTAATGATGGGGTTGGAGTCATGTGCAGCCATGCAGTCATGGGTGAATGGCGAGTACAGGAGGGGATTAAGTACACACCACTGAGGGGCTCCTGTGTTGAGGGTCAGCATGGCAAATGTGTTGTTGACTACCCTCACCACCTGGGGGTGGCCCGTCAGGAATTCCAGGATCCAGTTGCAGAAGGAGGTGTTGATGTAAACCAGCCTTTCAAAGCATTTCATGACTACAGATGTGAGTGCTACAGGGTGATAATCATTTAGACAGGTTACCTTGACGTTCTTGAGCACAGGGACTATGGTGGTCTGCTTGAAACATGTAGGTATTAAACACTGTGTCAGGGAGAGGTTGAAAATATCAGTGAAGACACTTGCCAGCTGGTCAGCGCATGCTCTGAGTATGCGTCCTGGCAATCCGCCTGGCCTTGCAGCTTTGTGAATGTTAACCTATTTAAAGGTTTTACTCAAATCTGCTATGGAGAGCGTGATCATAAAGTCATCCAGAACAGCTGGTGCTCGTATGCATGGTTCAGTGTTGCTTGCCTCGAAGCGAGCAAAGAAGACATTTAGCTCAGCTGGTTGGATAGCTTCACTGGGCAGCTCATAGCTGAGTTTCCCTTTGTAATCCATGATAGTTTGCAAGCCCTGCCTCATCCAATGAGCATAGTAGGATTCGATATTAGTCTTGTATTGGCACTTTTACAGTTTGATGGCTTGTAGGAGGTTGTAGGGGGACTTCTTATTAACATCCGGATTAGTGTCCCACTCCTTAAAAGCAGCAGTTCTAGTGTTTAGCTCAGTGTGGATGTTGCCTGTAATCCATGACTTCTGGTTGGGATATGTACGTACGGTCACTGTAGAGACAACGTCATTGATTAACTTATTAATGAAGCCATGACTGATGTGGTAAACTCCTCAATGCCTTTGGATGAGTCCCAAAACATTTTCAATCTGGGTTAGAGAAACAGTCCTGTATCTTAGCATCCATTTCATCAGACCACTTCCTTATTGGGTGCATCACTGGTACTTCCTGGTTGAGTTTTTACTTGTAAGCAGGAATCAAGAGGATATGATAATGGTCAGATTTGCCAAAATGGAGGAAAAGGGAGAGATTTGCATTTCTGTGTGTGGAGTAAAGGTGATCTAGAGTGTTTTATCTCTAGTTGCACATGTGACATGTTGTCACCTCCAATCTTTCTGTTTTCCACTCCTTCCTCATCTTTTAATGTCTTCCTTGCAGAACAGGTGCAGCAGGATGCGTCCCTGATCCCAGAGGAGACACACTGGACTTTGTGCAAACTGGAAACCGCATATCCTGAGGCCGCATTTATTGTAGCTGGGGACTTTAATAAAGKAAATCGGAGGAAAATGCTCCCGATATTCTATCAACACATCTCCGTGTCCAACGTGAGTAAGACATTTAAGTGTGATAACTTCCGCAAGGCTGTCAGCCCAGACAGTATCCCAAGCCGCGTCCTCAGAGCATATGCACAACAGCTGGCTGGAGTGTTTACGGACATATTACATTTCTCCCTATCCCAGTCTGTTAGCCCCACTTGCTTCAAGATGTCCACCATTGTTCCTCTACCCAAGGAAGCAAAGGTAACTGAACTAAATGACTATGGCCCTGTAGCACTCACTTCTGTCATCATGAAGTGCTTTGAGAGGCTAGTTAAGATTGATATCAAATCCACCTTACCCAAGACCCTAGACCCACTACAACATGCATACCGCCCCAACAGATCCACAGACAACGCAATCACCATTGCTCTGCACACTGCCCTATCCAACCTGGACAGGATGGAATACCTGTGAATGCTGTTCATTGACTACAGTTCAGCCTTCAACACCATAGTGCACTCCAAGCTCATCACTAAGCTCAGTGCACTGGGTCTGAACCCCTTCCTGTGAAACTGGGGTCCTAGACTTCCTGACTTCCAGGTGGTGAAGGTAGGCAATCAGCCACGCTGATCTCCACAGAGGTGCATGCTCAGCTCCCTCCTGTGCTCCCTGTTCACCCTTGACTGCGTGGTTACGCATGTCTCCAACTCAATCATCACGTTGCTGACGATACAACAGTGGTACGCCTGATTACCACCAACAATGAGACAGCGCACAGTGAGGAGGTGAGAGCCCTGGCAGAGTGGTGCCAGGAAAATAACTTCTCCCTCAATGTCAACAAAACGAAGGAGCTGATCGTGGACTACAGGAGACATCGACAGGGCCGCAGTGGAGAGGGTCAAAAGCTTCAAGTTCCTCAGCGTGCACATCACTGAGGACCTGAAATGTCCCTCCACACAGACAGCATGGTAAAGAAGGCGTAACAGCGCCTCTTTAACCTCAGGAGGCTGAATAAATTTGTCTTGTCTCCTAAGTCCTTCACAAACTTCTACCGATGCACTATCGAGAGCATTCTGTTGGGCTGTATCACCGCCTGGTATGGCAACTTCACCGCCTGCACCCAGAGGGTGGTGCGGTCAGCTCAACCCATCACCAGGGGCACAGTGTGTGCCCTCCAGGACATCTGCAGCACCCGGTGTCAAAGGAAGGCCAAGAAGAACATCATGGACCTAAAGACTCTTAGACCATGAGAAACAAGATTCTCTGGGCTGATGAAACCAAGATTGAACTCTTTGGCCTGAATGCCAAGCGTCACGTCTGGAGGAAACTTGGCACCATCCCTACAGTGAAGCATGGTGGTGGCAGCATCATGCTGTGGGGATGTTTTTCAGTGGCAGGGACTGGGAGACTAGTCAGAATTGAGGCAAAGATGAATGGAGCAAAGTACAGAGAGATCCTTGGTGAAAACTTGCTCCAGAGCGCTCAGGACCGCAGACTGGGGCGAAGGTTCACCTTCCAACAGGACAACGACCCTTAGCACACAGCCAAGACAACGCAGGAGTGGCTTTGGGACAAGCCTTTGAATATCCTTGAGTGGCCCAGCCAGAGTCCGGACATGAACATGATCGAACATCTCTGGAGAGACCTGAAAATAGCTGTGCAGCAAAGCTCCCCATCCAACCGGACAGAGCTTGAGAGGATCTACAGAGAAGAATGGGAGAAACTCTTGTAGCGTCATACCAAAGAATACTCAATGCTGTAAAGGTGCTTCAACAAAGTACTGAGTAAAGGGTCTGAATACTTATGTAAATGTAATATTTCAGTTTTTAGTTTTTAATAAATTAGCAAGAATTTCAAAAAAACTGTTTTTGCTTTGTCATTATGGGGTATTGTCTGTAGATTGATGAGAAAAAAACACCAATTGAATCAATTTAGAATAAGGCTGTATACACTCTTTTCCTGAAACATTAATATCTTAACAGCATTTATATCTATTATAGACATGTTTGCTCAGTGGTGAACCTATAGGCCTTCAGTGTGTGACAGGTTAGTACAGTGGTGAACCTATAGGCCTTCAGTGTGTGACAGGTTAGTACTGTGGTGAACCTATAGGTCCTCAGTGTGTGACAGGTTAGTACAGTGGTGAACCTATAGGTCTTCAGTGTGTGACAGGTTAGTACAGTGGTGAACCTATAGGCCTTCAGTGTGTGACAGGTTAGGACAGTGGTGAACCTATAGGTCTTCAGTGTGTGACAGGTTAGTACAGTGGTGAACCTATAGCTTCAGTGTTGGACAGGTTAGTACAGTGGTGAACCTATAGGCTTCAGTGTGTGACAGGTTAGTACAGTGGTGAACCTATAGGTCTTCAGTGTGTGACAGGTTAGTACAGTGGTGAACCTATAGGCTTCAGTGTGTGGACAGGTTAGTACAGTGGTGAACCTATAGCCTCAGTGTGTGACAGGTTAGTACAGTGGTGAACCTATAGCCTTCAGTGTGTGACAGGTTAGTACAGTGGTAACCTATAGGCCTTCAGTTGTGACAGGTTAGTACAGTGGTGAACCTATAGGTCTTCAGTGTGTGACAGGTTTAACAGTGGTGAACCTATAGCCTTCAGTCGTGACAGGTAGTACAGTGTGACCTATAGCTTCAGTGTGTGACAGGTTAGTACGTGTGAACCTATAGGCTTCAGTACTGTAGGTGAACCTATTAAGGTCTTCAGTGTGTGACAGGTTATACAGTGGTGAACCTATAGGTCTTCAGTACTTGGTGAACCTATAGGTCTTCAGTGTGACAGGTTAGTACAGTGGTGAACCTATAGGTTCTTCAGTACTGTGTTAACCTATAGGTCTTCAGAGTGTGACAGGTTAGTACAGTGGTGAACCTATAGGCCTTCAGTACGTGACAGGTTAGGACTGTGGTGAACCTATAGGTCTTCAGTGTGTGACAGGTTAGTACTGTGGTAAACCTATAGGTCTTCAGTGTGTGACAGGTTAGTACAGTGGTGAACCTATAGGCCTTCAGTGTGTGACAGGTTAGTACTGTGGTGAACCTATAGGCCTTCAGTGTATGACAGGTTAGTACAGTGGTGAACCTATAGGCCTTCAGTGTATGACAGGTTCGTGATTCTGAAAGGACAGCAACCATAAAACCAGCGCACTCATGTAGGAGAGTGCACTTTTTGTAACACACAAAGGGTCAGTGGTGTAGTGGAGGGTATACGTAGGTATAAACCGTATATACACTTTTTTCCATTGGGCATTGCTTATACTCATTTCTTAATCCCTTCTGATGCGTATCAAAGTAGTCTAGTCGAGGTATACGACTTATCAATTTGTAGTTAGTACAATAGAGAAATGAACAAAGTAGCCTACACAATCGCAAAGCATGTGAAATATATTCACATGCGTACCACACACAGCCTAGTTTCAGTGGAATAGGGTAGGAAATATGATTAAACTTATGATACCTACCAGTAAATGCTAACTAAGGCAACAATGGGTATACAAACCAGGTATTTAAAAAGTTTAGTCCGAAGTGTTGGTTCGTAGGCTATTTGTGACACGCAATTGTCATCATTCCTGTTTGCATCAGGGGCTTAGTGTGATTTTGAGAGTGAAAATCTGAAAAATATAAAGGAAATCTCATAAAAACGTAAGAAAACAGGATTTTTCACACAGGGTGACTTTCCTTCTCTGGGGGGGCGTTTGGGAGTTTATTTGCAGAATTACAGTATACCCACTTCTCCAGGCACCACTAGACCACTCCATAGGGCCGGTGGAAAGACAGAAGTCACACACAGCATGATGTTAAAGGATAAGCAGTTCATAAACTCTGACATAGTAGTTCCCAATCATAAGAATACAAAAACACAACCATTAAGGATTTCCCAATTTACAACTATTACTTCTCATTTGCAAACAAACATTTCACGTTTGGCACACAAAGTAACCGGTGACCTAATGTTTAAAGTGGAACTGATAGCGTTTTACCTACTTCGCAGATATGAAACATACAATCATAATATCAGTAAAAAATATCAAATTCCATGTGTATGCTACAAAACCAACTTTATAAGAGGTTTAGAAATAGGCCTAAAAATAGGTTCTATTTGACTCAGCGTTCCGTGACGTACACTAAGGCATTGTTGGCAGAGTAGATGGATGCAGTTCAATGCATGATTAATATAATTCACCAATACATTTCTTGGTAGTGCAAAAATATTGCTTTCAGGTTGTAAATTACAGCTGTCCTAGTACATTGTTTGCTGCCTCCATTTGGGATGCACAGTTTTAGTTTCAATAACTCAATATTCTGGACCAAAACTGACGAATGTAACTAAGGCTGGAAATGTCAATACAATCAAACTAGCAAGGGCAATGATCCCAAGCCAGGCATAACGTGGTTAATTGGCTAGCGTATCTGTTTATGTAGCAAGCTCAAAACACAAAGCCTAACATTAGCTAGATAGCTACTGTAGCTAGCTAGCGGCTACGAGGATGTCATGTCATGCCATTGGAGGAGTAGGTGAGAGACTAACTTTTTCCCAACATATCGTTTTTCAGTGGCTATACACAGCTAGAAATGCAGGTGTCATTTGGTTAGCTAGCAAGAACTTGAATGACTGTTATACAGTTAGCATATCTCTTGCATTCGCAAATTCTCTGGCTATCTACTCCGATTTCAGACTCTCGTCTGAATGTGCCAGAGCGCAGAACTGATGATTTTACAAACTGTATTTGACCAGTATCAGTAAAAGAAGGCAGAAAAAGTAATAGTTAGTCAAGAACGCTCTAGATAACATGTAAACAGCCTAACCAGCTCTGCTACAGCGAGTACAATGGTCAGAGTGAGGGGTTCTCTCATTTGTGTCTGGAAATAACTAGCTAGCAAGCTGGCCAACCTTAGCCAGTTAGCTTGAGTACTTGGCGGGGACAAGCATGCACTGGCAGGCAAGCTGCAGAAGGACGAGGAGGCTACAATTCCCCATCGTTTATCAGTGCAATTTTGACGGCCAACTAGCTGAAAAAGTTTGAGAGGGTTTATCTAATGTTCCTTCGTTAGAGTTTAGCTCATCTTGCCCTGGCTAGCATTAGTTGTTGATCTTGTTGTTGTTGAGGTGCATAACTGAGAGAGAGAGCCTACCTTTTCATTGTTGTTTGATCAATAGGACTGTAAAGTTCCCAAATGTAAGAGGACTCCTGTGGTGTTTACATATTTGCAGAAATTCATTCAAATCCATTCAAACAACCCACATACAGATTGGCTTAATTCGGCGCCATTTTACTACCCATAGCAGTTCCCCTCTGTTGAATGAACATGTCATGTTCAAACATGAAAAAGTTCTTAGTCAGAAGAATCTCAGCAACATTACAGTTAGTGCTATTGGGTCGTTGACTAAGACAGTGTGCCACAGCTTCTAGGCCTCCCTGGTGGGGGATATTTGTATACAGGAATTCAACATCAAAGCAAGCCATAAGCATCTCTCCATCTCTCAATTGTGCATTGTCATAAGGGTGTTAATCATGTCCACAGAATTGCCACACTGGGTTTTTAGAAATAAATATTTTCAGTCAATGAGCCAACGTAGGCCACAGTAGGTCTACCTGGTGGCTTATCCAATCGTTTGTGAATTTTTGGTAAGGCACGGATAACGCTTGTGATTGGATTGTCTACTTTCATGAACTCATATTCTTTTTGCATAATGTCTCCACTTTCAACAAGAGACTTCAACTTGCAGTGAATCTCATCTTTGAACAGTGGTGTGGGGTCACGTGCCAGTTTCTGATAGAAAATGGTGTTGTTCAATTGTCCCCGGATCTCATTCACATAGTCATCAAGGTTAACCAACACCACAGCTCCAGACCTTAACAGCTGTTATGACTTCCGCTGAAGTCGGCTCCACTCCTTGTTCGGGCGGGGTTCGGCGAGTCGTCATCACTGGCTTTCTAGCCAGTACGCACACATCTGACAACAGCATTACACACTCCAAGTGGAGTAATTTTTATTCATCCAATGCTTGCCTCTGTTCTTTAGGGAGATTATTTTAGAATCTATAGTCTTGTTTCTAATTCAGAATCTGATTCCACCAATCTGCAGTATGTTTCTAGGGAGGGATTTCTGTATCTGGGCGGACAAAAGGTGGATTTTGCTCGAAAAGGGGTTTTCATTCTGCAGTAAATGTCATTCTCTATTGTTTGACTATGTGCAAAAGTGAATTGTTTACACACCCACCATGTGTCATGTGCAGTGAAATGTATATATTTTGGGAAGTGAGCACTAGCAATCAATCTGTTTGACCAGATAAAGATCTGTCTAGTATCGAAACGTAGTCAATAAAGCTGTGAATTGGCAGCTTAAACAGTGTGCAGGATTTCCTGTTCTTTACATATTGTTTTACCCACATGTACTGTATTCTAGTCATGGCTCATCCTATATGACTACTGCTGTACACACCTTATTCATATACTGTGAGCATGATGTGAAAAGGAAATGTGATTTTTGCACATCCAAGCCATTATTGACAGAGACCCTAGAGCAATTAGGGTTAAGTATCTTGATCAAGGGCAGATTCACTGATTTCTCACTTAGTTGGCTCGGGTATTCAAACTAGCAACATTTCAGATACTGGCCCAACCCGCTAACCACTAGGCTACTTGCTGCTCACGGATCAATCAGTGTTTTTGTCTGATTGAGTCGTCAGTCTGCATAGCTGTTGAGGCTAACTCCCGTCCTCTCTGCAGTCTCTGCAAAGTGCCTCCAGTCAGAGAGGTCAATATCAACATATTACTGAGCTCTGACAGACAGACCCGCAGACAGGCAGCAATGAGACAGGATCAGCAATTCAGCTGCACCTGCTTTTCTCAGTCCACACACACACACACACACACACACACACACACACACACACACACACACACACACACACACACCACACACACACACACACCTACACACACACACACCACACACACACACACACACACACACACACACACACACACACACACACACACACACACACACACACACACACACACACACACACACACACACCCAGCTAATCTACAATCAAGTGCGATGCTAGCTCTATTAATCAAAGCCAGCTATTGACTTCTAATTGGCGCCGCTCTCTCTGCTAATTTCCTGGGACAAAAATTACCACTAATTGCGTCTTGCTGATGAGTACTTATATCGTCTCCACGGAGACACAGGTCTCGTGAAACGGATAGATAACAGGGAGGAGGAGGGAGGGAGAGCGATAGAGAGACAGAGGACGAGAGCGTAAGAGAGAGAGAACGAAAGAAAGAAAGAAAGAAAGAAAGAAAGAAAGAAAGAAAGAAAGAAAGAAAGAAAGAAAGAAAGAAAGAAAGAAAGAAAGGGGATGTTAAACTTTGATAAAGATCAGGGTCTGTTGTTTCAGGGCAGACCATTTTCTAATCAGCAGCCTGCTGTCTTTGGAAATGTCATCCTGCAGTATTGCTTACCGCATTAGGCCAGGGAGAGACTAGGACAGGGGCTGAGCTGCAGACTTTCACTTGAGGAGTGTAACACTAGCCACCTGTCTACACGCTAATGAATTCTCTCCAAACCATTCACCTCTGAGGCTCTCACTGTTGTATATACACTACCAGACTGAGCCCATTATGAATTTGACCAGGCTGCTCACACTGCATTGGAGAAACCCATACTGCACCTACTGTATTGGGAATATGAGTAACATCAGAAACACACACAGTAGTGTTAGATACAGAGTAGTCATGAAATCAGCCCTCTTTTTTTCCCTAGCCTGCCTCAGGTCCTTTGACTCCCCTTCGGCTTAAATCGGTTCTCACATCCAGGATATTTATGCCACGGCACACTGCCGGATTATCTCACAAATGTAGCACTGTCCGCATCTTATCTATATTTGTAATCTTGCGTCCTATCGTTCTGATTCTTAGCTCTGTTCACAATCCCTGCAACACGTGTTTAATCCTGGACTGACGCTGATGGGGCTTCAAGCACCTGTTCCTTCAATGTGACAAGACAAGACAAGACATACAGTCATTTGAGGCTGGTTGCTTTGTTGCTCCAGTCATCTCTCTGAAACGTGAAATTGTAAACAATGTTTTGAAATCAAAACTGTCTATTCATTATGTTGTATGTGAGTTCATGTGCATGTGTGGTTGAGTTATTATCAGCAAGAGTAATTTCAGTTTTAGCCTCAATGAGTCTGAAATTATTGTCTTTGGTATACATTTACAATATAAATGGAATACAGTAAATTGATGAATATATTAATAATTTACATTTGAGGGAGGAAGTTCGATAGCCAAAAGGATACCAATATTCAAGTTTTTATTTTTCTCTCCTGTAGGGAATCTGAAATGTTCCTTCCAGTGCTGTGTCTTAAAATAAAATATATTTTAAACCTTTATTTAACTAGGCAAGTCAGTTAAGAACAAATTCTTATTTACAATGACTGTCTACCCCAGCCAATTGTGCACCACTTCATGGAACTCCCAATCACAGTCAGATGCAATGCAGTCTGGTTTGGAACCTGGGACTACAGTGACACCTCTTGCACTGAGATGCAGTGCCTTAGACCGCTGTGCCACTCGGGAGCCTCTGACCTGTATAGTGACAGTAAATTGTTTTAATCCTGTGTTAAGATCCAATATTAGAAAAGGGATTCTGTGTCTTTGATGCAGTAGATTAGCAGTAATCTTGTTTTTCAGATTTTGGAGAGATTATAAACTCAGGTACTTTTTGAAGCCTAAAGGAATCAGTTTCCTTCTCAAGAAGTAGAGCCCCTTTCAAGATATTGAAATTGAAATAAATGTAACACCGATCAATTTCTTGTCATATATTTGAAATAATTGAATCCTTCTGTCACATTCGTAAACAAAACAAAATATTTCTGTAAAAATAAAGACCTGAGCATTCAAAACACCATATTGTGGCTGATTTGTTTGTTTTGTCACATCTGCTTTGATTTCATAATTTACGATTAATAAACAAGTCATAAATAATCTGATATTTAATTTATTTAACCTTCATTTAACTACGCAAGCCAGTTTAGAACAAATTCTTATTTACAATGACGACCTACCAAACCCTAACCTGGACGACACTGGGCCAATTGTGCGCCGCCCTATGGGACACCCAATCACGGCCAGTTGTGATACAGCCCAGGATTGAACCAGGGTCTGTAGTGACACCTCTAGAACTGAGACGCAGTGCCTCAGACCGCTGCACCACTCTGGAACCAAAAGTCTTAATGTTAGAGCACACAATGATTCACTGAAGACTAATTCTGTCATTTACCTTCTTGCTGTGGCGGTTTTTCAGTCTGATGGTGTTAAATATAGGGAATAAATTGCATTATAAGTACAAGAAAAAATAACTGAAATACATTATTAAAAGTAATGTACATTATACATTTCCTTGGCTGGAAGATCCAAGAGCGTAAATTCAGCAAGGGTAACTAAAGTCTATACAATGAATCAAAGAATGTGCTGAGGACACACACACAAACACACAAACCTCACCCGTCTGGAGGCGAGACGACCGACGAGCAGCTCCCTCACCCCACTCAACACCTGAGAGAGAACAAAGAGTAATGTACTGCCTCAGTCAGTCTCCATTGTAAGGCAAACCAATACACACAGATTTAAGAAACCCAGCTCAGTCTGAACCCCTTCACGAGACACGCTCAGTCAATTAGGAGGACGCCAGAGAGACGTCAGTGCGACCTCACCAACAAAAGACACAGGGGAGACATCAACTGTTAAAGGGGAAACATGAGCTAATACTATTATTGCAATTATAAAAAACATTAGTTGGGGTGACACCTGAGTGTGATGACGTACAGCTGGGACAGTTGAATGGTATGGCTGGGGGGGAAGAGTTAGTATTGTATAGTGAGCTGATTGTTTGAAAGGCTCAGCACACCCAAGCCTGGTCTCTGGAGATGGCTGTATCATAGTACTGTAGCTGGGAAGCTTTTGTTTCTTTTTTCAAAGGGCTTCCACTGTGCAGCACAGCCTTCTCCAATCAAGACCTGGCCCCTATTCATCAATGAGGACCACCTTCTGTCAAACCATATTCAAATAATATGCTGTGTAGAATGCAATTTAGAAGCATATGTACAGTGATTTTAACACAACATACATTGCTAATGTCACGGTTGTTGAAGGAGGGGGACCAAGGTGCAGCGTGGTAAGCGTACATTTTCTCTTTATTTGATCAAAATGACGCCGAACAAAACAACAAACACTACAAAAACAAACCGTGAAGCTACAGGCTATGTGCCCTGAACAACTTCCCACAAAGAACGGTGGGGAAAAAAGCTACCTAAGTATGGTTCCCAATCAGAGACAACGATAGACAGCTGTCCCTGATTGAGAACCATACCCGGTCAAAACATAGAAATAGAAAATCATAGAAACACAAAACATAGAATGCCCACCCCAACTCACGCCCTGACCAAACCAAAATAGAGACATAAAAAGGATCTCTAAGGTCAGGGCGTGACAGCTAATGTCATCAACTGCAATTACCTGTAATGTTGTCCTTGATTCTCATGTGATAGATGTGATTAATAGCTAGTATGAATGACATATGACATACAATATATTTTGGTATCACACAGGTCTTCACATGTGTTAAACAGTATTATAAACTGGGTGGTTCAAGCCCTGGATGCTGATTGGCTATGACAAACATTTATTTTTACTGCTCTAATTATGTTGGTAACCAGTTTATAATAGCAATAAGGCACCTCTGGTGTTTGTGATATACGGCCAATATACTACGGCTAAGGGATGTGTCCAGGCACTCCACTTGCGTTGTGCATTAGAACAGCCCTTAGCCGTAGTATATTGACCATATACCACAGCCCCTCAAGCCTTATTACTTAATAAGGAGCACCGATATACAGCATGTGTTCTAACGTAGTAATCCTGGGCCAGTACAGTATAGTCAGGGAGCTGATGTCCTGTACACTAGGACTGGCCTCACTCTTACAGTAGGTGTCACTCTTCTCTCCTCCCCTCTCTCAGAAAGCACTGAGCTCTATAGCTTACATATACCCTACCCTGTCAGGATGCTATTAAACACAAGCACACAGGCACACGCACACAGGCACGCACACACACACACACACACACACACAGACACACACAACACACCACACACACACACACACACACACACACACACCACAACACACACACACAGACACACACACACACACACACACACACACACACCACACACAACACACACACACACACACACACACACACACACACACACACCCACACACACACACACACACCACACACAACACAACCAACACACCACACACCACACACACACACCCTACGGCTTCCTGCTACACTTGAATGGTAGCTCTAAGAAAGCCCTCGGCACGGCAGCATGCTCTGTGACAGCAGTAACAGAGCAGCAGCAGTCCTGCAATAGTTGTGGTAGTGTCATACAGAACGACAGTTATTGAACGTCAATGGACCAGGCCAGGCTGTACCGACTGACTGACTGACTTCTGGTGTCGGCTTTCCCCAGCCTGAAAGTGAAAAGCCTTCATTTTGAACACCATAGCTCAGGCGTACACACACTCCAACCCAAATCCACACCAAACTCAACACACACTACGCACACACGCCTCAACACGAACACACACACACACACACACACACACACACACACACACACACACACACACACACACACACACACACACACACACACACACACACACACACACACACACACACACACACACACACATAAAAAAGGCATGGCCACAAAGCCACAGGCCGGTATCCAGTTCAAATAGGCCTGCTAGAAAACAAGGATCACCCCCACCCCCACTGACATAAGTCCCGGCCATGAGGTATCCACCATCAAAACCCTCAACTTAATATAGGGTGGTGGTGTAATGTTAATGTATGGCCTTTAATATTTTATTAGGCATCCTTGTCATCTTGATGCCTCCAGGCGATGTCAGAGTTGAGACTTAAAGCTGCAATACGTAACTTTTTTGGCGACCCAGACAAAATGTAAAAGTTATAGATCTGTCATTCTCATTGAAAGAAAGTCTAAGAAGCGGTTGATCTATTCTCTTTGCACTATTTCTATGCTTCCCGTTTTTAAGTTTAGCTTTTGCGTGTTTTACTTTCGGTTTTGTACACCAGCTTCAAAAAGCTGAAAATACAATTTTTTGGGTTATGGAAAATATATTTCACAGCGGTTTAGATGGTACAATGATTACACTACACATTGCTTGTTTTTTAAATAAACTGAAATTCACCGAACTATTCGATTTTTAGCGACTAGGTCCGCCATTTCTGCATAGCGCATCTTTAAGATTACAGATTTTTTTTCAATCAGTAACCCTTATGCTCCTTTCCAACTAAAGTATAGCCTTGATATTAATTGTCATGGTAGGTTGTCAGAATAACAACACAATTCACACAGGCCTGAAGCGATTTTCTGCCCAGGTATTGAAAATGGCCGTCAAGCTTTCATTTAATTTCCAAATCTCTCATCTCCAGCAGGCTAACCTGATCCAGCCCCAGCCCCAGCCGGAGATCTCTCCACTTCCTGGTGTCCAAGTAATGATTGTTAATGATGTCATCCGATCAGGAGGAGAGCGGCACGGCGTGGGTTGGGGAGGATGTGTGTGGGGATTGGAGGGTGGTGTGTGTGTGTGTTTGGGAGTGGTGGTGGTGGTGGTGTGGTATGTTATGATGAAGGAAGTAAGGGGATGGGGGCAGAGGGGTAGGGGGCATCAAGGACAATGAGCCCTAGTGTTCATAGCTATCATGATCCTCAGCCTGGATTTCTTGCTCTTCCTATACCCAGACCAGACTGAGTCTCTCCAGACTGAGAGACGGAGAGAGAGAGCGAGAGAGAGAGAGAAAACGAGAGAAACGAGAAATAAAGAGAGAACCATTGTGCTGCTGCCTCACCAGGCATCTCCCCTCCCCCATACCAACACCAGTCCAGTCCCCCACTCCCTTCATTAAGACCTGGGGCCCTCCAGAGAGCCATCTCCCAGTGCAGAGTGCAGCGGTCAGACAGTAATTATTGCTAGACTTCCTCCCCTTTAAGACCTAATCCATTCCAGCTTCAGGACAGGAGAGGAGGCAGAGACAGTGACAGGGATCCTGACCTGTGACCTTATCAATAGCCAGAGAGACTACTTAAAGGGGAGGGTCCTAACATCCACAGGTATTAAGGGAGGGCCTATTGTGATGGTGACACGAATTATATTCACATTTTGAATTGGAATTTTACAGGTACAGGGAAATGAAGTGGCTTGAGTATAAAAAAAATCTTAAAGTACTAAACTGTTATCTCTCTTACACTCTCACTCTCTCTCTCCCAGGGGCGGCAGGTGAGTAGAGGTTAGAGCGACGAGTCGGGAGCTAGAGGGTTGGCAGGTTGACTCCCAGGTCCGACGGGAAAGATCTGGCGGGAAGTCAGTTGGCAACTGCAGGGTTGCTGGTATCAAATCCTAGATGCCATTGCCTGCTGTTGTACCCTTGAGCAAAGGCACTTAATCCCCTCACAAAAGCAGCGCACCTCACCAAAATCTATGTGTGTCTTTCGGTTGGGTTAAAAAGGGAAGTCAAATTTTGGTTGGACCTTGTGTTTAATTGACCAATAAAGTGATCTCCATCTTATATACACTATATATACAAAAGTTTGTGGACATCCCTTCAAATTAGTGGATTCGGCTCTTTCAGCCACACTCGTTGCTGACAGGTGGATAAAATCAAGTACACAGCCATGCAATCTCCATAGACAAACATTGGCAGTAGAATGGCCTTACTGAAGAGCTAATTGACTTTCAACGTGGCACCATCATAGGATGCAACCTTTCCAACAAGTCAGTTCGTCAAATTTCTGCCCTGCTAGAGCTGCCCTGGTCAACTGAAATTGCTGTTATTGTGAAGTGGAAATGTCTAGGAGCAACAACAGTGGTAGGCAACACTAGCTCACAGTGCTGAAGAGCGTAGAACACTCACTAACAAGTCCCAAACTGCCTCTGGAAGCAACATCAGCACATGAACTGTTAGTCAGGAGCGTCATAAAATGGGTTTCCATGGCCGAGCAGCTGCACACAGGCCTATGATCCCCATGTGCAATGCCAAGCGTCGGCTGGAGTGGTGTAAAGCTCACTACCATTGGACTCTGGGGCAGTGGAAACGCGTTTGCTGGAGTGATAAATCACGCTTCACCATCTGGCAGTCTGATGGATCTGGGTTTGGCGGATGCCAGGAGAACGCTACCAGCCCCAATACATAGTGCCAACTGTACAGTTTGGTGGAGGAGGAATAATGGTCTGGGGCTGTTTTTCATGGTTCGGGCTGGGCCCCTTTGTTCCAGTGAAGGAAATCTTAACACTACAGCATACAATGATGTTCTAGACGATTCTGTGCTTCCAACTTTGTGGCAACAGTTTGGGGAAGGCCCTTCCCTCTCTTAGCATGACAAATCCCCCGTGCATAAAGCGAGGTCCATACAGAAATGGTTTGTCGAGATCGGTGTGGAAAACTTGACTGGCCTGCACAGAGCCCTGACATCATCCCCATCGAACATCTTTGGGATGAATTGGAACGCCTACTGTGCCCAACCTCACTAATGCTCTTGTGGTTGAATGGAAGCAAGTCCTGACCTCATATTAATGCCCATGATTTTGGAATGAGATGTTTGATGAGCAGGTGTTCACATACTTTTGGTCATGTAGTACAACGTATTTCCACAACGGTTGAACTATGTTTCATTGTATTACCCTATATGACGTGAAACTAGGTTGTTTGTTATAGATGAATGTAAAATCTGTGTCACTCGCATACTGCCTGTGATGTTTCATCATTACCTCCAGAAACATCCAGGACGCTGGGCATGCTCATCATAATTACTGATAGTGCTAATGCAGTGCTGTAGTGACTGATAATGGCCCGGCTCTCACTGTGATAAGTGATGCTTATCATCTTCACTCGGCAGGATTTGTTTCACTTCTTTATTTCCCCTCCAGTACATTAACAGATAAAGCTAGCCAACGCCCTAATGTCCTCTATGATGCCTCTATGTTTGTCTGTTACATCAACCCTCCCTCCTCCTCTTCTCTTCTGTCTCCCTCCCTTTCCTCCGTCTCCCCTTCTCTAAACGTTATTATCTGATGATTGCTCCATTGTCTGAGGGGTAGTGGGTAACAAAGGTGGCTCTTGGCCCCTGTATGGGAACCCATGTCTGAGGAGAGAGACACATAACGCTGGGGTCCCTCTCCATCCTGCACTGCAGCAGCCAGGCTGTAATGACATGGTCAGATCAGGCTTTGGACTCTGGGGGAATGACCTCTGGTAACCCTTGGTTCCAGAACATGACCTGGACACTGTGGCGGGGGCTCCGTCTGACTGTGACAATGCCCTGTGTAGTGACCTTTGAACAGGCCACAGCTGATGACCAGCTCTCTTGGATAACCCATCTGTTATGCTAGCGCACTGCATCACACTCCAGGGGTGTGATGGTGGACTGGACGCTCCATGGTAGACCTGAAGCCCATAAGTCCGGAGATGGGATCCTGAAGAACCCTATAGGATATGCATAATTTCACATTTCATAGTGATATTGTGGCTGTTAATGTTCCCTGAAGGACAATGGACTTAAATAAGCATGGATGTTATTTTACAGTGTGGATAGAATTGAGTTTAATCTGTGATAGCAATGTTTACACTGTCTTTGTTTACAAACTACCACCCAAGTGAACACGCGTCGTTCTGAAAACTGGAAACATCTACCTATAAGAGGTGTCTACTTGGTAATATTGTTTTGCGGTACCCAAAACCATTCTGTGGGTCTTTTTGTTTGACCATGTGATAAATAGTTGACATGTAAACATCCCAATGCTGTTTCTATTGAATTGAAGCTATTATCTCCCAAAACATGATCCAAGAAATGTTCAGTAACAATCTTGATATGAACCTCTTTTGATCATTGACATTAATACACCATTACTGCTTTTTAAGTATTGTTTAATACCCCACGTACTGTTCTAACCCTAGACTGAGGTAAGTGATCAATATCCAGATACAGCGTGTTTTGGAGGGGAAAAAGGCTTAAGCGAAGGTAAATGGAGACAAACTTTCTGTCAAAGTAGTAAAATACATCTAGAAAATGTGTGGCAAATCAGTCGCAGATGTGTATGTTTATAAAGATAAATTGAATTAAAGTAAAGTCGTACTTGCAGCGGGCCCTGGGTCTCTCTCTCTCTAATCAGGGCGCTGGTGATTTAACTGGCTTCAACAGGTAATGCTATTTAAGAGGAACCACGACAGGCTCCAGGAAATGAAACACGGCCGTCGACTTGGTTACGGAGTGGAGGACTTGACTGTTTCCTCACAAATCCCCCCTTTCAGCACCCCCCCAGATTTCCTACTCAGAACTAACTAGAAAAAAACTAATTAAGAGTCTGAATGGAATTCTCTCTGTGGAATGTCCCCTGATCTGTTACTTGGCTAGCCGAACCCGAGCCCCCTCGCCAACGTTCGACACACACACACACACACACACACACACACACACACACACACACACACACACACACACACACACACACCACACACACCACACACACACAACACACACACACACCACACACACACCACACACACACACACACACACACACACGTACATCCCATGCACACTTGGACACAGAGAGAAAGACACACACACACGCACTCGAACCACACACACACACACGCGCACACAGACCCTGGCAAAAGGCTCCACTATGGCGCCTCACCTTATAGAGGGTGGGGGGACGTGAAAAGGACACCCGCTCAAAGAGGGACCTCAAGACCACACGGCATCTTCTGCTCCAGTGTTTTGCCATTGTCAAATCACTAATTGGATGGCATCTCATTAAGATCATTTTTATTCACTTCCTTATCAGAGCGATTGTGAGAAATGGCCTGGGCCCGCTCTGTCTTATGCCCCAGCTGTGGACACATTTGACTGGTGTTTCCTAGCTCCTTAGGCTCCATGAGGAGACACTGATGTATTGATGCCCAATGTATTAATGCAGTTTTCATCTTCAGCTTCATTTCAGGTGAATTAACTCTTAATGATAACTAATTTGGTCATTAATGGTTTACCGGTATGATTTTATATGGATGAGTTTACTTTCTATGACTCACAAAAATGCAGTCACATTTTGTGCAGTCTGGTACGCTTGCACGCACGCATGCACGCACACACACACCCACACACACACACACCTTCCATCTTGGTTATGGGAGGGAAGAGGGAGAGAGTATCTCCTCTCTGTCTGCTTCCTGGAATTCTTCCCACTTTTGAACTGAGCAGGCCTGTGCCTCTGCCGGGGGGATGTGGACCTGGGGTCATTATAAATAGTGTCGGATCCTCACTCAGCAGCTCAGAAGCCCAGCAGTGCTAACTCATTGTTCCTCACAGAACCATAGGTCCCTCCACAGTTATACAGTGGGTCAGAGAGGCACCATCCAGCTTTCACGGTTTAAGAGAAACCACTATCACCTGCCACAGGCAACCCTAGCCACCCCAGCTAGCCCAGCCACTAGCACCCTCTCACCTCTCCCCTCCTCTGGCCTGCCAAGCCCGACGTGGGGAAAGTCCTTTATATAATGCCCGGTCAGGTCAGCCATTTTTCACCTTTGTCTAAAAATACAATGGGGGCCTGAAGATAGAGAGTTCTCTCAAGAATCACCGGAACAGGCATCTGTGACGGCGGCTAAAAATACTGGGTAGTGTGTGAAGAAGATAAAGGCTATATGCGACAGGCCTGACAAAGCTTTGCTGACTTTCAAGTACAAGAACAATTGAGCAAGCACTTTCAYGGTGGTTTGATACACACTGTTCGCCGGTGAATAGACTGTGAAACAGGATGTCAACAATTTTTCTTAATTTGGACAACTGGGGACTGATATAATTCAGCACAAAAAAATGAATGATAACATTTGGAGAAATAATGTTGTCTAAAGACCACCTTCTACTAGTGTCTGTTACATTACATGTATCTAACTGTCATTCTGTAAGAAAGTGAGAGAGAGAGAAAGAGAGTGCAAGAAAGAAAAAGTAAGAGAGAGAGAGTGAGACCAACCGTGTGCGAGAGAGAGAGAGAGACTGTGTATACAAGAGAGTGCAATGTGAGCTTGTGCCTGTGACCCCTCATCTCATCGATTCAGACAAGAAGAACTGGAGTTAATTACATTCAATTTTCCCCCAGCCGTCACTCTTCAGTTCTCTCCGGGTTGATCGTCTCTCTCTCTCCCCTTCATTCTCTCCACTAGAGAGGTGTATGTATTCAAGGCCAAACTGTTTATGATAGTTGTGGTGCTAGCCAACCAGGACTCCGCCATCTGTAATCTGATTTCAATAACTGTGTCTTTAGAGGGGCTGTATCGCATTAGTGGAACCAAGCCTGTACTCAGGGCATATCTGCCGGTATTCACTAGCAAAAGTGAATTTTCGTAGTAGGTTAGGAGAATTAACGTTCCAGGTTAGGAGAATTAGCTTAAGGTTAGAAAAAAGGTTAGGTAAAATGCTAAAATTATCCCGAACACGACTCGAAAAAAATCTAGCAACAACTAGACTTGCCATGAGAACAGTTGTGGAAAAAATACTAAAATGTTATACTTGAGTAAAAGTAAAGATACTTTAATAGAAAATGACTCAAGTAAAAGTGAAAGTCACCCAGGAAAATTCTACATGAGTAAAAGTCGAAAAGTATCTGATTTAAAATGGTCTAAAGTACAGTGGTGGAAAAAGTATTCCATTGTCATACTTAAATACAAGTAAAAAGTGTAAGTAAATGCTATACATAAATTCCTTCTATTAAGCAAATCAGATAATAATTTACAAATTTACAGCATTTGTGTTTAGTGAATCTGTCAGATTAGAGGCAGTAGGGATGACAAGTTGTTATATTGGTAGGTGTGTGTTTTGGACCATATTGTTGTCCTGCCTTAACATTAGAAGTGAAGCGTACTTTTTGGTGTCAGGGAAAATATATGGGACTAAAAAGTACATATTTTCTTTAGGAATGTAGTTTAGTAAAAGTAAATGTTGTCAAAAATATAAGTAGTAAAGTACAGATACCCCAAAAAACTACTTWAGTAGTACTTCAAAGTATTTTTACTCAAGTACTTTACAACACGGGGGGGGGGGGGGGGGCATGCCAGGCAACACTGGGTGTTTCATCAGAGATGAGGTCCAATCGACGGGTGATGTTTCGTTTACACTAGAGAGCTATAAGGCACCAAAATAAAGCCTAAGTAGGATGATCAACTTCAACAGCTATGATGGTGTTAACTAAAGCTGCAATATGTAACTTGTTGGGCAACCCGACCAAATTCATATGAGTAACAGATCTGTCATTCTCATTGAAAGCAAGTCTAAGAAGCGGTAGATCTGTTCTATGTGCACTATTTCTATGCTTCCCGTTCTTAAGTTTTGTTTTTGCGCCTTTTACTTTCAGTTCGGTACACCATCTTCAAACAGCTGAAAATACTATCTTTTGGGTTATTGAAAACATATTTCACAGCGGTTTAGATGGTATAATGATTCTCTACACGTGCTTGTTTTGTACATAAACTGAAATTAGGCAAACTATTTTAATTTTAGCAACCAGGAAATGGTGGAGCAAATTCTACATATTGCACCTTTAATGTCACCTTCGTGGGTTCATAACCCAGACACAAAACAGCAATCAGGTGATTCATAACGAGGTGTTCTGAAGAAGGAAGTGGAGAAAATGGATGAGGCCATCTTACTATACACACCCTGGCCGTGATGATTAAGAAGAACACAAGCAAATAAAGAGCCTAGTGCTTTTCAAATCGACTGTGCTGGTTGGGGGGACCTCCCTTTCTGTGAATTACAGTTTTTAACAATCACTTTGGCACTAATTTCAGAACCTTGTGGTCATTTTTCAAAACTCTAGACACAAAACTCAAAATGGTCGTCACTTGTAACACAGGCTGTCCAATTTTCAAAACATTGCATTGTGCATTCATATCTTTAAAGAAACCTTGCACTTGGAGAATCATTGGTTCAAATAACTAATTTATCATGAAATACCATAGGAACATTCATTTAGATCACCCACAAACAAGATACCGATAGTTTCACTGTGTAGTTGTTCGTACAATCATTAAATATTGTAGTACAAAATATGTGATACATGTTTCACTATGCTACTACACGTAAATACATCACTGTAAAAGGACTAGTAGAGAGAATACTACAGACACAGTGGAATCATTGAACAAAATATGAAATTTATTGATGAAATACAATAAAATCACAACATAAGTTTCTTTGAACCAAAGCAAAAATAATTAGCTACAAAAATAGAAAAAACAGTTACAGTAAAGGTCAACTGCAGTGTTCCTCACCTGGTTTACTGTAAAAAGCAAAACAAAAGATTGATTACTGTACTTCTATATTTCCATCAACCCTGTCTTGTGGATTTGGCCACAGGTTCTCATCCACATCACAATGGATGTTTTCATTAGCCAAACATCTTGGGAAGAATCTTCGGGCATYGRGAATCCAGGCCTGACAKTGGTCTGCCGTGATGTCATTGCARYRGTCATCCATGGCCTGGAGAAGGGTGGCTTGTTCGTGAGGGCGCCTATCATATACCTTCCACCTCCATGTGGAGAAAAATTCCTCAATCGTGTTAAGGAAAGGAGAGTATGGGGGTAAGTACAGGGTGGTAAATTGTGGAGGGGCCTGAAACCATGCTTGCACCATTTGAGCATGGTGGAACCTGACATTATCCCACACAATGACATAGGTCATGCCATCAGCTCTACAGACCTGATTTAGCCCATCAAGGAAGGTTACATTCGAACAGCGAACCATGTGGCTGCCTGCTACTCAATATATAGAGTATGTAGAGTAGAGAGCTTTAGTTGTTGTTCGACCAAACATTAGAACGGACAAGATGCGTAATCTAAGCAACGTTGACCGTGGTATGATTGTTGATGCCACACATGGTGATTCCAGTGGAGGCAAAAGGGGTCCTACCCAGTACTAGATAGGTGTACCTAATAAAGTGGCCGGTGAGTGTTCAGTAATGTCAAATCTGAAAACATAGTCTGGAAAAGTGGTACATGGGACCATAGAAACAGTGTCTGATAAAGAATGAGGATGAAATATTACATCCATAGATAATGTAGTCCAATTGGTTCATGTTCCACGGTAATTGGTGTCAATAGATCTTGTTATCCTGAAACTTTCATGATCTAAACAGATCTAAACAGTTTCCATAAAACTATGCATTAAGAGTAATGTAACAGTTACTTATCATTTTGAGCAGTTGTATCAATTGARAGTTAGATCATTGTAATGAAATTAACAGACAGTTAATGTAATGTGTGAATTGCATTTTGAAATGGTAATACTTTGATGTTAAGTTGTGTCATTTTGAACAGGTGAGCTCTCTTCCTGAGGGCTGTCTAACAAATGATCTTAGCTTTATGTGTATTGTATCCAAGCAATTGGAAAAAGTGTTAGAGTTTTGAAAAATTAGCATTTTGATCATTGGTTGTGAGTTTTGTGTCTAGAGTTTTGAAAAAATAACATCAAGGTTCTGAAATTAGTGCCAAAGTGATTGTTAAAAACTGTAAGCGGACCCCACCCCCCCCACCCCAGCGGCCTGGCGGTGATGTTACTGTGTTTACTGTAATTAATGTCACTTCATTTACAGCCTACTGACCCAGAGTGACCCTGAGCTCTGACATGACATGGACAGCCAGCACCACTACACTACGCACAGACAGGAGCTGGGGGAGAGGAGGGAGGGTTCTAGGTAAAGAGTGTGTGTGTACACATCTAGATGTGTATAAGAGACAGGAGGAGGGAGGGTTCTAGGTAAAGAGTGTGTGTGTGTGTGTCACTCCCCACAGCCTGTCTCTTATACACATCTAGATGTGTATAAGAGACAGCAGCACGAGTGTGTTTATCTGTAAAGAGTGTGTGTGTGTGTGTGTGTGTGTGTGTGTGTGTGTGTGTGTGTGTGTGTGTGTGTGTGTGTGTGTGTGTGTGTGTGTGTGTCTATGTATGTGAAGGCAACAGAAGTGGTGGAGGGAGGGTGGAGGGTGGGTGTTATTGTGCTGGACTTCAGAGGCCAAACGTCTCCAGCTTCCTCTTGGAGGCAGTGGGTTAAAAATAATGTGGTGTGTAGTGTGCGCGGGGAGAGAGGCGCAGACAGCCAGGAGCCAGAGTCGCTCTCACACATAGACAGCCCTCAGGAAGAGAGCTCTCTGATATGCACCCCGGCACGGCAGCGGATGGATTTTTGATTTTATTTTCTGGATGTCTCACTCCCGGGCCTAATATGCCCATAAATGTTCCGTATTGAAACAGAAACATAGAAGATGGACATCAGTTTACTCTTGGCTCATCCTGAACAGTACCATGGACACTGCAGAGAGATGTCTCTCTCTCTTCCTCCCTCCTTCTCTCCATCCTTTTGTGCTTTTTTGTGTTTTTTGAAATATGATGAGTGAAACCAGACAAGGTCTTTGCTGTAGTACTTTGCTGTAGTGGTTTCCGTATTGAGAAGAAAATCAAGGCGAGATCATGGAAGAGTTTTTAGTTCACAATCATTAGCGCGATATCATTCTCTTTCTGTCTATCATAATGATCTTCCAGATCAGCAATCTTGACATAAATATAACTAGTGTCAGAGTTCAGGGCCATTCATACACGCACGCACACGCACATGCACACACACAGCAAGCAATGGAACTGCTAGCATTTCTTCGCTAAAGGAGGTATGGAAACACCTCCATACACAAGGTGGCACTGAGATCTCATGGGTGACTAAGTGAGCCTTTGACACCCAGCGTGTCTGTGTGTGCGTGTGTTTGAGAGAGAGTGTTTATGTGTGCGTTTGTGTGTACGTGTGTGTAGGTGTATTGCCAGGGCAGGAGCGGTGACTCACAGGTGATCAGCTCCCTCCCTCCTGCCCTCCCTCTTCAGGGTGGGGGAGTGTTGTGTGAGGAAGCCGGGTGGCCGCTACCTCTCTCCACCCTGTAGATAAGGCTGTCTCCAGCCGGCCTCGCACACCTCCTGTCATCTGTCTGCTCCTTATCACACCAGTGTTGACAGCCTAATTAGCCTGACGCTAGTCCCCAGTCCCCCCCAACTAACACCCCAACAACCCCCCCGCACCCCCACCCACCCGTCCGTCTGCTCTTCCGCCCAGGGGCCAAGGGCCCAAGGGAGGCTTACCAGCCTAGCCTCCGGACCCTGGATCCTCCTGACCACAATGTCTGGATGCATGACGGTGGTGGATAAAGACTAGGCGACAGTTTTGGTGGCTCCCCTAATCACCATCTTTCAATGTAAAACAAAGCCCAATGATTAGAGTTGATGTAACGTCTGTTATTGCCATACAATAACTTAAACTCAACTAGGATAAAAGCTATCTGTGACTCGGCTGTTTATAGTAAATGCGTAAAGTGAAATGTGTCAATGGAAGCATTTGCATAATAGCTTTCAGAATCAAGACGGTGAAAGGAAATGTTTATTCAATTATTTAATGTGATGTTTTAAAGCTGATGGAGTCTGAAATGTTGCTAAAAGGCGGTAAATAGAGCGATCTCATCACATTAAGAGTTCCACTCAACAGCTCATATTAATGGGGAGTAGTGCACTTCTCTGACAGAAGGCACACAAACACTCAACACTTTTCTATTATCTATTTCAAGTGTTTACAAAGTGGGAGTGGTGGTGGACAAAGTGTACTCTCTGATTATTCTATGCCACATCGATCTGACCAAACTCCCGCACACAACGTTTGACTTGTGTTGAGGACATAAAAGCTATATTTTCACACCCTGTTCGTTTCTTATCAAAGTGCGCTTTCCCCTATAGATAAAATAATTTCTAGGTCGAGGTAGAACCCAGCCACATACAGATATCATGGAACCAATATCTCTTCCAATAGGGCATATGGGTCCAATCATTCTGGTGACCAGAGCAGAATCCTTATTCGCTTCATTACAGCCAGCTCCAGACAGTATATCTCCCCTGCAATGTGTTTGATAAGGAACATTGATAGGTATCTTTAGAGACAGATAGCCTCGAGACAGCCCCATGTTCCATGGAGAGGAATACTCATAAACCTTTATGAGAGTCATTAAACTTTGCTATGATGTTAGATATGCCACTCACTGATTGTGTTGTGGGCCCTGCTAGTGATTTACAGCCAGCTGTGGTATTGCCTGAGTGACGCCTGCGATGACCCATGGCTGTCTGAGATGCGCAGACTGGCTCATACAGTCATATAGAGGCAGGGTTGGAGATAAAGGAGTCAGTTGGCTCTCCCTGGGCCTGAAGTGAATGGAGACAGGACAGTCCTGTCTTGAGTTAGGACTGTAGATGTCTGATTCTGCCTTGATGTTTAACAACTGGACAGTCTGGCCTTTTTCACCTAATTAGGCCCCACAATAAGACATTGTCATTCTAATCATTTGGAGGTTTTGTATCTATTAGGGGCCTAATTTTGAGTCAACAAACTACTGTTCCCTTTACACTTACTGTACTGTGCTGATCTCATAACCATGTTAGTCCAATGATTCTGTTCCAGACACTACAGTACTTCTGTCCATACAGTCAACACAAGGTCTTACACAGTTTACAGTGCATTCGGAAAGTATTCAGACCCTTTGACTTTCTCCACATTTTGTTACGTTACAGCCTTATTCTCAAATGGATTAAATTGTTTTCCCCCCTCATCAGTCTACACACAATACCCCATAATGACAAAGCAAAAACAGGTTTTTAGACATTTTTGCACATTTATAAAAAATGTAAAACTGAAATATCACATTTACATAAGTATTCAGATCCTATACTCAGTACTTTATTGAAGCACCTTTGGCAGCGATTACAGCCTCGAGTCTTCTTGGGTATAACACTACAAGCTTGGCGCAACTGTATTTGGGGAGTTTCTCCCATTCTTCTCTGCAGATCCTTTCAATCTCTGTCAGGTTGGATGGGGAGCGTCGCTGCAGGGCTATTTTCAGGTCTTTCCAGAGATGTTCGATCGGGTTCAAGGTCAGACTTTGACTGGGCTACTCAAGGACATTCAGAGACTTGTCCCGAAGCCACTCCCATGTCGTCTTGGCTGTGTGCTTTGGGTCGTTGTTGTGTTGTAAGGTGAACTTTTGCCCCAGTCTGGGGTCCTGAGCTCTCTGGAGCAGGTTTTCATCAAGGATCTCTCTGATCTCTCTGTGGAAAGATGCTCCGTTCATCTTTCCCTCAATCCTGTCTAGTCTCCCAGTCCCTGCCTCTGAAAAACATCCCCACAGCATGATGCCGCCACTTCGATGCACTTCGAAACTCACCACCATGCTTCACCGTAGGGATGGTGCCAGGTTTCTTCCAGACGTGACGCTTGGCATTCAGGCCAAAGAGTTCAATCTTGGTTTCATCAGACCAGAGAATCTTGTTTCTCATGGTCATGGTCTTTAGGTGCTTTTGGCAAACTCCAAGCGGGCTGTAATGTGCCTTTTACTGAGGAGTGGCTTCCATCTGGCCACTCTACCATAACGGCCTGATTGGTGGAGTGCTGCAGAGATGGTTGTCCTTCAGGAAGGTTCTCCCATCTCCACAGAGGAATTCTGGAGGTCTGTCAGAGTGGCCATCGGGTTCTTGGTCACCTCCCTGACCAAGGCCCTTCTCCCCCGATTGCTCAGTTTGGCTAAGCATCCAGCTCTTGGAAGAGTCTTTGTGGTTCCAAACTTTTAAGAATGATGTTGAACTCTGTGTTCTTGGGGACCTTCAATGCTGCAGAAATGTTTTGGTACCCTTCCCCAGATCTGTGCCTCGACACAATCTTGTCCTGTAGCTCCAATCAAGTTGTAAAAACATCTCAAGGATGATCAATGGAAACATGATGCACCTGAGCTCAATTTCGAGTCTCATTGCAAAGGGTCTGAATACTTATGTAAATAAGGTATCCCTGTTTTTAAGTTTTGATACATTTGCAAACATTTCTAAAAACCTGTTTTCATGTTGTCATTATGGGTTATTGTGTGTAGATTGATAAGGAAAAAATGTAATTTTATCCATTTTAGAATAAGGCTGTAACGTAACAAAATGTGGAAAAAGTCAAGGGGTCTGAACACTTTCCAAATGCACTGTTTTCAACATATGACTTTGTTATTGTTCAGACCTCAGGTGACAATGCCATAACTCTCAATCAACTCTCAGTGCTTCCATCCAGGCATTAATACCCATTCAATATTGAAACCAGCAGCCACTACCTCAGAGCCACGCACGCACGCACGCACGCACGCACGCACGGCACAGCTTATTCTGCACAAGCACGGCTTACGCCACGCACGCACCAGTCACGACGCACGGCACGCCGGCACACAACACAACACACACACACACAACACACACACACACACACACACACACACACACCACAATTTCACACACACACACACACCTCCAACCCCTGCCTGCATCCCACATAATGCCATTAAGAATAATAGCACTGTGAGCAAATAGCACTTAACTCTGTTAACGTACAAATCTACTCGCCCCGCCTATGAGAGCATCTGTCATATTTATGAATACGTATAAGCAGATGCTCAGGCAAGGAATCCAATTTGTCCACTCAAAGAATTTTTACTGCATGCCGCCGGGCCCTCACTCTCTCTCACACACACACACACACAGACACACACACAGACACACACACACACATACACACACACCACCGTCATGTCACAGGTGCCAGTTGTTTGCCTCTGACCCCTGAGGTGTGCGCCTGCCGCCCCGGACTTCTTTTTACCCCGATTACGGGGCAGCGAGTAATGTCACCTTGTACTCTCCTGAACCCTGGCAGTAAAAAAAACACTCATTTTTTGGGGTGCTTCGATTTCGCTGCCATAATATATAAGACCAGAGGGACCTTGGCTTCCCAGTGATACTGACCTCCTAACCCTTGACCCCCTGGGATGCCGGGACAAAGGTGGGCTTTTCTTTTCATTCTGTTCTGGGAGGGTTATATGGGCCTGACCTCATGCTCTTCTTAACCTCTCAACCCCTGGCCTGATTTAGGGTAAATTTCATTACATGCATTCTCTGGATAAGACATGATAGTGGGATGTGGCTCTATAACAACTCAGTCTAATGAAGACATGGGTTAGAGCATTTACACAGAGGAGGGAGACACAGCATGACTGTCTGATGTGATTGACACGGTTTCAGATCCATGCTCACTTTCGCTTGGCCAAGATACACTTTAGGAAAAAAAACGAAAGTGTAATGAAAAATGAAAATGTAAAAAATGTGTAGCATKTCCATTTACAAAAATGCATTCATTAAATGTTTTATTTATTAATGTTTTTAAAGTTTTTTTTACTGTTGGAATCTACAGAGTTTGTGTTGTGTAGATACAGTTAACATGACCCAGGCCTTTCACACAGCTAGTGTAATAGCTAGTATACCCAACACAAATATCACAGCATACAAATGTGTCTAAAAGGTGAATCGATAATGACTGGGGGAGAATGTCAACAGTGAAGACCAAAGAACGTGGAGAAAGGGAAGACTTTTAAGAATGGCTGCCATGACGAAAGCCTAGCCTACCAGTATGTATTCATGTGTTACATGTTTCGCCACAATATTGTTTCGATTTTATTTTATTTTAGTCCTAATTTGGACTAATCTTCCAAGGGTCCTTTAACATCCCAAACATCCGTTTTAGGACTGATGCCCATCTGAGAATTGTACTCAATGCATTGTCAATGAGCGCTGATGAAGATTTAATCGAAAGTGCATTAGAGTGCCTTGGAAATACAATGTCATTTCAAATATTATAGTTGTAGGAAAACCTTTTGTCATCATTTTGATGTCGCCAGATTGACTTTAGATGCAGTATAGCATTAGCTAGCTAGCTAGCTAAGATGAGGGGAGAACCCGGATTTTAGCTAGGTAATGTTAGCATTGCTAGCTATTTTTGACAAACTTTGCTAGCTAATTGACAACATTGCCGTCCATCTAAAGTCAATTTGACGATAAGATTATGATGGCAATGTGGTTGGTTGCCTACAAAATGTTTGCCTACTTTAGCAATGTCATCGTATTTCCAGACCACTATAGTGTAATTTAGACAAAACAGTCATTATCCTCGCTTAAGAATGACTGGGCTTATCACGACTTTTCGGCTTATCACGAAGGTGCAACCTATGAATAGACAGCCATGTTCCTGTCAGGATGATACTGTCAGCCCCACCATGCTGGGGCCTGTAGGAGCTAGTAGCGGCTGGCAAGGTGCTGGAGGAGCAACACAATGCAATGAACGTGAATGGAGAGGCTGGGCGGGCCTTACTGGAGCCAGCTGGGGAGAGACAGACAATAGGGGGGCCTGAGGACTGTGGCTGAAACCTGAAGCCCCGGCATGGCATTTTAAGAGGCCCGAGTGGCTCTGGAGCCAATTGTCAATCAATAGGTGCACGCAATCACGCAAAAAACGGGCAAGAAAAGACGCTGATGTCGACGGACAAAAAAATAAATATATATTGACAGATTTCTTACGGCACATTGATGGACCGATCTTCAGTCTCACCTTTGAGTTTTCAAGCTAGCTCCTCCTTTACCCCTCCATCCAGCCGTCTTTCTTCTCTGCCTTTTTCAGATTTCAGGCCTCATTGTCTAAAGTGCACAGTAGGCGCTCCCGGAAAAATAAAATCATTAATACTATATCTAATGCATTCACCAGCCCAGGGAAACAGTTTGGTCTGTGTGTATGTGTGTGTGTACGTGTGTACATGWGTACGTGTGTGTGTACCTAGCCAGCTGTACTTGGCATTCACGCGCGTGTGTCATAGGCAGGGACTGGAGCCAGATCGGATGGCCTCTCCTCTTATTTTCACACAGAGGTGAGGCGTTGTATTATTTTGTCAGGAAGGGCCCTACTCTCCTCCAACACCTCTCAGACATCTGAGGGTGTGGCACGGTTTGATGATGACTGGGGAGGCTCCGTCCAGGCCAAGCCCTGACAGTCTGGAGTGACGCCAGCCTGGTCTCATAGACTTGACATAGTCTATGATAGTACATGTAAATCCAGGACATTCAAATTAGTATGATATGTTACCTTTGGTAGTATGACATACGACAGTTGGTTATTTAAGGCAAAAACGTGGGGTGGTTGGTCTGAGTGGATGGGTGCACATATAAAGTGATTGTCTAGCAACCCAAAAGCTGCGTGTTCGAATCTCTTGACGGGCACTTTAGCAATTTTGCTAATTAGCTACTTTGCAACTACTTAGTATACTACAACTACTTAGTTAGCTAACCCTTCCCCTAACCCTAACCTTAACCGTTAACCTTAATCATATCCTTAACCCTAAACTTAACCTCAAACRCTAACCTCTAGCCTAGCTAACATTAACCACAACAAATTTGAATTTGTAACATGTATGTTACGCAAATTCATAACATATTGTGCGTATTGTAATTCGTAACATACGTATCATATCAAATGGATGATGGACATCCACAAATGAATACATACCATACTAAACGTAACATATCATACTAAATTGGAGTGTTTCAGGATTTACATTTACTATGTTACGTCTATCCCTGAGTCCAGGTTGATGACACGCTGTAATTGGCCCGGAGAAGATCTGCCACCTCCATAGCTGAAAGAAGCAGGCTCAGATTCCTGCACTTCAGACCCATTTCAACAGCTCCTTTAGGTCAGGTAGAATTACTTGCTGGAGATAAATGCAGAGAGAAGACGGGGGAGAGAAGGGGTAGAGAGTGGGGAGAGAAGGGGGGGAGAAGGGGGACAGGTGCGATTTTCTGCCCCCGAATCACGCCCTCTTTTGTGTTGTCATCTATATGATAGAGCAACTATTCGAACAGACTTTGTGCCTTGCAGAGCTCACAAGGGGTTGGTATAATCATACCCATAGGCTACGGCAGAAAACTAGAATATTTGTGTTTGATTGAATTTTGTTATGTTTGGTAACTAGTATATGCAGAAGTAGCATGGTTAAATATTGTAATTTACTCCAACTAACACAGTATATAAATAATCCACACAATATCTATAAATCCAACCTTTACATTTGCAGATGATTTGCCTACACATTACACTGAGAATATTCAACATTACATTCATGCTTCCACCGGGGAATTTGTAAGTCGCTCTGGATAAGAGCGTCTGCTAAATGACTTAAATGTAAATGTTAAATGTAAATGTGTTGGGAAACTTCCTGGCTGTAAGATGCAGATTAGAAGTGACCGGTGGCTCTATCAAGTGCAGCACGTGCCAATTGTTTGTCAGTGAAATATTGAGCCAGACACATCTGCAAGCATTTGAAATGTGCCTGTTCTGGCGCTTTAACTCCTGAGAGGTCTAGAAGGGTGACGTGCTGATGCTGACCTCATTGTGCACTCCCTGTCACTTAACCTGCATGTTAGATGTCTGTTCCCCTGCCGCCACGGGTCATTCTACAAAACCTAACACTCAAGTTCTGACTCAGCGCATGGAGCGACGTGGACCATTAAGTCATGACCTAGAACTTTACCCAGGGAATAGAATGAAAAACAGTCGCAGACCAACTCGAAGGGCGAACCGCTTAAATCTTTCCATGAAACATGTGGAGGAGAATAGTGAGGAGAGTCTCTGTAGAATAATGACGCGGCCTGTTCTGCTGGTTTCAACACCTGCAAATGTTCCAGGCAATTGCCTTGGGCTCGACAACAGATGAGGAGAGATGTAGATACAATACAGAGGCAGGCGACTATGAAACAGCGAGAAACCGACAACAACCCGACAACGCCTAGGTGTCACCAGACGATACCGTTGTCTCTCACGCAACAGGAGTTAGATAAAATATCAGCCAGGAGGTATGGAGTACAAATGCATCAGGAATATAATTCATAATGAAGATAAATCTAGAACTCACAGCCTCCGATTCCTCTTTCCAAGAGGTTATCATTTTGGTCTTTGAAATTACGCGATTGCTGTGATAAATTGTTAGCAGTGTAAATCTGTCTGTGTTGAGGGTTGAGGGTATACAGACAATTGATTTACAGTATCCAGATGGGAGATTACAGAACTGTGGTTCATCCCACTGAATAAATCCCGAAGAGCTTGACGAAGAGCTTCCTTGTCCTCACATGAAAACAGAGAACCCTTCAAACAAACAAACACAAGTACAAATGACAACACAGGCTAGGGACTTCAAGAAAGAAGATGTCCTCAATGACATGTATCTGTCTTCTACTTAATATCAAAATGATTTCAAGCATAGACACATCAAATGCTTCGTTATGTCCGACTTTCTCAAGACTACTGATTCAAAACACCTGGGTAATATATATGTTTTTACCAAAGCATAGCTAAAACAATTTCCTATTCTTTGATTTTGTGCTCGGTGGCATGGTGAAGTTGTTCTCTCCACTCCTCACCACTGTGATCTCAGTACTAGACAAAAGTACTCTTATACAACAGTGCTTGAGAAAGTCCAGTGAGACAATCAGTCAGAGGGAGCCCAATGTGTCCGTYCCACTCTGGTCTAACGAGACCTCTCTCCTCTCTCCTCCCTGGAGGCTGGGCCCAGGGTGAGTAAACAGTGATCTCGTGTTGCTCCATGGAACATCAGCATCAGGAAAAGGTCACCCATTCCTGTTCAGCTGCATCAGGTCATGGTGGGCAGCAGTAAATCGCGTAGGCCTGGAGAATATGTTTCCAATAGCCCCTCGTCAGGCCACGTTAGCGTCTGTGGACCGCCGCTGTGCACCGCTGGGGTCACGACCCACCACTTCCCTTTCCCCTGTCCCCCAGTCGGCAGGCCAGGTCAGCAAGGTCAGAGTGGGAGGGAGCCGCTCCGCTTCCCCCATCGCTCCCCCGTCGCTGGGGTCCATAGTCAGGCCTGGCAGGGTCACTGTCTGCTGGAGAAATCACACCAGGGCCCGGGGGCTGGCCAGGCGAGTGAGCCGCAGCAACTCATATCCTCGGAGAGAGAAAAGAAGTGGAAGAGCATGCCATTTACATGGACATGAGCCCTATCACTGCAGGCACCATGTTGATCACTGTGCTGCCAGAGCTACTGTCTGTGATGATCACTAGTTGTGTAGTTTAACTACACGTGTAGTTAAACACCACATGGTAACATTCGAAGTGATAACAAGGACCAGTGGATTGCGAGAAATACAGCAATCATCTCACAAGCTGTCTCTTTAATAGAAGTCTGACATTGACTGTTTGCTTTGTGTAGTAGGTAGTAGTTGACACTCAATAGTCCTCAGACACACAGTAAAACTGATACAGCTCACACTGTATTCCAGATCAATACTGTTTCTCAAACTTCTTTACACACTTGTGCAGTAAGTGCATGAGTTCCAAACGTCCTCCATTTTTATTGGATACAGTATGAGTTACTGCAGATCAGCCTAATGGTATGGGAAGTGTTTGATACATGCCATAAGTGGCCCTCTAATAAGCTAGATGAGCAGAGAATGTTCTCTTTCATATGCCTCCATTATCCGTTGTCGATACAACTCATTGATTGAGTGGTAGAGAAGTAGATGCTGAATGATGCAGTTAAACCATAGAAATAGTGATAGATTGGAATGCACCCACTTAAGAGTCATTGTGGTATGTACAACAAGTTTACATTACTTTTTACAACTTCTGTGGTAAATTTGACTTACTGAGTTTTACCAGGACAGTATATAGCAAAGAGGAAAAGGGAGAACGGAGAAGAGATAAAGGGAAAATAAATGGTGAGACCTTAAGGGCTAATCAAAACATTTTCATTCTCAATAATACAAATGAAAAAAATCACAAATGCTTTCAAAAAATTAGAGCATTCACCCCCTCTGAGTACCCTTATTGTGTTATTATTTGTTTAGTTTTAAGGTTTAAATAGTGGTTTGCCATTTAAAATACCAGCCTGGTCTGATAGACGAGACGTAATATAGTAAAGTATATAGTAAATCCGGGACACTCAAATTAGTATGATATGTTATGTTTGGTAACATAAGACAGAAGGTTATTTAAGGCAAAAACAAAAGTAGGTTGGTTGGTCGGGGTAGATGGTTGAGCATATAACACGAATGTCTAGCTACCCAAAGGTTGTGAGTTCAAATCTCATTACAGACAACTTTAGCATTTATGCTAATTAACTTCTCGAGGGTAGGGGGCAGCATTGGGAATTTTGGATGAAAGCGTTACCAAATTAAACTACCTGCTACTCAGCCATAAAAGCTAGAATATGCATATAGTTAGTAGATTTGGATAGAAAACACTCTGAAGTTTCTAAAACGGTTTGCATGATGTCTGTGAGTATAACAGAACTCATATGGCAYGCAAAAACCTGAGAAAAAATCTAACCAGGAAGTGGGAAATCTGAGGTTTGTAGTTTTTCAACTCTTTGCCTATCGAATATACAGTGTCTATGGGGTCATATTGCACTTCCTACGGCTTCCACTAGATGTCAACAGTCTTTAGAACCTTGTTTGATGCTTCTACTGTGAGGTGGGGGCGAATGAGAGGGGATTGAGTCAGAGGTCTGCCAGAGAGCCACGAGCTGAACATGCGCGTTCACGTGATAGTTAGCTTGCGTTCCATTGCATTTCTGAAGAGAAAGGAATTCTCCGGTTGGAACATTATTGAAGATTTATGTTAAAAACATCCTAAAGATTGATTCTATACATCGTTTGACATGTTTCTACGGACTGTACCTAGTGATCGCGCCTCATGAATTTTGATTACTGGGCTAAACGCGCTAACAAAAAAGGAGGTATTTGGACATAAATTATGGACATTATCGAACAAAACAAACATTTATTGTGGAACTGGGATTCCTGGGAGTGCATTCTGATGAAGATCATCAAAGGTAAGTGAATATTTATAATGCTATTTCTGACTTCTGTTGACTACACAACATGGCGGATATCTGTTTGGGTTGTTTGGGCTGTACTCAGATTATAGCATGGTGTGCTTTATCCGTAAGGTTTTTTTGMTTTTTTTTMAAATCTACACAGCGGTTGCATTAAAATTCCATGCATAACAGTTGTATCTTTTAGCAATGTTTATTATGAGTATTTCTGTAAATTGATGTGGCTCTCTGCAAAATCACCGGATGGTTTGGAACTACTGAACATAACGCGCCAATGTAAACTCAGATTTGTGGATATAAATATGAACTTTTCTGAACAAAACATACATGTATTGTGTAACATGAAGTCCTATGAGTGTCATCTGATGAAGATCGTCAAAGGTTAGTGATTAATTTGATCTCTATTTCTGCTTTTTGTGACTCCTCTCTTTGGCTGTAAAAATGGCTGTGTTTTTCTGTGACTTGGCTCTGACCTAACATAATCGATTGGTGTGCTTTCGTTGTAAAGCCTTTTTGAAATCGGACACTGTGGCTGGATTTACAACAAGTGTATCTTTAAAATGGTGTAAAATACTTGTATGTTTGAGGAATTTTAATTATGGGATTTCTGTTGTTTTGAATTTGGCGCCCTGCAGTTTCACTGGCTGTTGACGAGGTGGGACTCTACCGTCCCACATACCCTAGTGAGGTTGACAACTTTTCAAATACTTACTCCTTTTTAGCTACTTTCCAACTACTTAGCATGTTAGCTAACCCTTCCCCTAACCTAACCATAACCTTAAACCTTTTAACTAACCCTAATCTTAAACCTTAACCAACCCTAATCGTAAGCCTTTAACCTAACTCCTAAATTTAACCCTAACCTTAACTCTAAACCCTAATAGSCTGACCACACTGCTCGCCTCGCGTGCGCGAGTGTTGCAAAATACATTTAGAAGTCTATGTTATTCAATTATTGCACCCACACTGCTCGCGCACTTCAACGAGCGTCTGCGTTGCCAAGGCCTAAAATAGAACTCCTTTCTATTTCTGACACAGATCGCGCTGCAAGTCCTCCCTCTCCCATCTCCTCATTGGTTTATAGAAGCAGGTGCCCACGTGCCATCTTCTCATTGGTTATACCCACGTGGGTGATTGAAAGACGAACTGTGTTGCCGGTCGGTGTAGTAATACTATGAAAGTTTAGATGCCAATCACCACATGAGTTCAAAGATGAAAAAGCCTGGAAGGAGGAGAGATGACTAGAAACGATTCGGTTGACCGTTTTATGCGTGGATTAAATGTTGGAGTAGAGGACCTTGTGCATTTCAGGTAAAATAACAACTCAATGTTTATATCCTAGGACAAATTAGCTAGCAACAGCAAGTTAGCTAAATAGGACAAATTAGCTAGAATGTGCAAGCTAACTAGCTAAATTGCCATAAATGTTTAATGTTTTTCGACCTGTTCCCAAATTAATGTAATTGGTTCAGAGTTTGTTTCGATATTTTAACCTGCGTGTCGTGATCGCGTTTGGTGTTGGGGGACAAAATACATTTATGGACGATGGCGCACGATGGTGCACACGCGCAGCCGGTTTGGGTTCCGTGTAACCCCTAGCCTAGCTAACGTTAGCCACCTAGTTAGAATTCATAACATATCATACGTTTGCAAATTCATAACATATTGAACGTTATGCAAATTGAACGTAAACGATTCTCGTCTGGTGAAGGAGAAGAGGACCAAAATGCAGCGTGGTAAGTGTTCGTCATAATTTAATTGAAACTCAACACTACACAAAAATAACAACGAGGAGAAAACAAAACAGTTCTGCAAGGTGAACAAACACTAAAACAGAAAATAAACACCCACAACCAAAATGGGGAAAACAGGCTACCTAAGTATGATTCTCAATCAGAGACCACGATCGACAGCTGCCTCTGATTGAGAACCATACCAGGCCAAACACAGAAATATAACAACATAGAACATAGACTACCCACCCCAACTCACGCCCTGACCAACCTAACACAAAGACATAAAAAAGGAACTAAGGTCAGAACTTGACAGTACCCCCCCCCCCCCAAGGTATGCGGACTCGGCCTGCAAAACCTGAACCTTGGGAGGGTCTGGGTGGCGTCTGCTTCCTGGTGGCATGCGGTCTGGCGCGGGACGTGGCCCCCACTCCACCATAGTCTTTTCCCGCTTAAGTGGCGCCTTTGGAGCGGCGACCCTCGCCGCCGACCTCGGACTGGGGACCCTTGCAGCGGGCCCCGAATAGATGGGATGACTCCGGCAGCACCGGACAGGCGGAGACTCCGGAGCACCGTAGTGAAGGGCGACTCCGGCAGCGCTGTAGTGAAGGGCGACTCCGGCAGCTCCGTAGTGAAGGCGACTCCGGCAGCGAGTGTGAAGGGCGACTCCGGCAGCGCCGTAGTGAAGGGCGACTCCGGCAGCTCCTGACTGACGGGGGCTCCGGCAGCACCGTAGTGAAGGGCGGCTCCGGCAGCACCGTAGTGAAGGGCGACTCCGGCAGTGCCATAGTGAAGGGAGACTCCGGCAGCACCATAGTGAAGGGCGACTCCGGCAGCGCCGTAGTGAAGGGCGACTCCGGCAGCGCCGTAGTGAAGGGAGACTCCGGCAGCACCGATGTGAAGGGCGACTCCGGCAGCGCGCGTAGTGAAGGGCGACTCCGCAGCGCCGTAGTGAAGGGCGACTCCCGGCAGCGACGTAGTGAAGGGCGACTCCGGCAGGCGCCGTAGTGAAGGGCGACTCCGGCAGCTCCTGACTGACGGGCGGCTCCGGCAGCTCAGGACAGACGGGCGGCTCCGGCAGCTCCTGACTGACGGGCGGCTCTGGCAGCTCAGGACAGACGGGCGGCTCTGGCAGCTCAGGACAGACAGCGGGTCTGGCAGCTCAGGACAGACGGGCGGCTCTCGCTGCTACGGACAGGAGGGAGATACTGGCTGCTCCGGACCGGAGGGCGACGCTGGAGGCTCCGGACTAGATGGCAACGCTGGAGGCTCCGGACTAGAGGGCGTCGCTGGAGGCTCCGGACTAGAGGGCATCGCTGGAGGCTCCGGACTAGAGGGCGACGCTGGAGGCTCCGGACTAGAGGGCGTCGCTGGAGGCTCCGGACTAGAGGGCGACGCTGGAGGCTCCGGACTAAAATGGCGTTGCTGGAGGCTCCGGACTGACGTTCCTCGTTGGAGGCCCTATGCCATGGATCCTCACCGAGGCTTCGTGCATGGATCCTCACTGGAGGCTTCGTGCCATGGATCCTCACAAGAGGCTTCGTGCCATGGATCATCACCGGAGTGGAGAGACACACAGGAGGCCTGGCTCTGGGGAGACGGCACAGGACTCACCAGGCTGAGGAGACATGCAGGAGGGTTAGTGCTTAGCACAGGCACAGAACTCAGCAGGCTGGGGAGAACATGCAGGAGGCCTTGTCCTTGGCGAGACACCGGATGCACTGGACCGTGGAGGCTGCACTGGCGGTCTCGAGCGCAGAGCTAGCACCACTCGTCCTGGCTGGATCCCCCCTGTAGCCCGGAAAGTGCGGGGAGTTGGAACAGGCCACACTGGGCTGTGCTGGCGAACTGGAGACACCGTGCGTAGGGCTGGTGCAGTATACCCTGGGCCGAGGAGACGCACTGGAGACCAGATGCGCTGAGCCGGCATCATCCCTCCTGGCTCGATGCCCACTCTAGCCCGGCCGATTCGAGGAGCTGCGATGTAGCGCACCGGGCTATGCGTGCGCACTGGGGACCTTGCGCTTCTCAGCATAACATGGTGCCTGCCCAGTCACTCTCTCGCCACGGTAAGCACGGGGAGTTGGCTCAGGTCTCCTACCTGAGTCCGCCAATCTACCCGTGTGCCCCCCTCCCCCAAAAATTCTGGGGCTGCCTCCCGTGCCCGTTACCTCGCACCAATTCCTCGTAGTGGCGCCGCTCCGCTCTAGCTGCCTCCAGCTCCTCTTTCGGATGGCGATACTCCCCCGGCTGTGCCCAGGGTCCTTTGCCGTCCAAAATMTCCTCCCATGTCCAGGAGTCCATGTTCCCACGCTGCTTGGTCCTTTGTTGGTGGGTGTTTCTGTAACGATTCTCGTCTGGTGAAGGAGAAGAGGACCAAAATGCAGCGTGGTAAGTGTTCGTCATAATTTAATTGAAACTGAACACTACACAAAAATAACAACGAGGAGAAAACGAAACAGTTCAGTAAGGTGAACAGACACTAAAACAGAAAATAAACACCCACAACCAAAATGGGGAAAACAGGCTACCTAAGTATGATTCTCAATCAGAGACAACGATCGACAGCTGCCTCTGATTGAGAACCATACCAGGCCAAACACAGAAATATAACAACATAGAAAAAAGAACATAGACTACCCACCCCAACTCACGCCCTGACCAACCTAACACAAAGACATAAAAAAGGAACTAAGGTCAGAACGTGACAAATTCGTAACATATAATATGAATTGTAATTCATAGCATATCTTACAAAAAGGGTGATGGACATCCACAAATTAATACATACCATACGAAACATAACATATCATACTATATTAACGGAGGGTCTCGGATTTACGGACAGGAAAAAATGAAATGCTCTGAGACCAGGTTAAAAATTAACAAAATCCTCCTTCCCTGATATAATCAGTAAATACTATAATGACAATTTGGGTAAAAAAAAAAGGTTAACATGTAAAGCACACAAAACACAGATTCTTCCGCTTGACGGAGGACAAATAAATATTCATTAGAAAGGAGCGCCTAATTTAATTTGTTATATCGTTAACGGAATATGGCAGAGGCCCTCTGACTAAAATACGACTCCCTGTTTTCCCATGCATTATCAGAGAAGAAAGGAGGAGGGAGGGTAAAAAGGAGAAAGGGAAAACATCCCTGCTTAATTTGAATACAGTCTTATTAGTCTAACGACCAGAGTCTGTGATCAGTACTCATCAACATTAATGTCACGGTTGTGCGTTGCTCTGATGGCCCAAGGCTCGACTTTTTAACCCTAAGCCCACATTCAGCTAGGGAACCAACTCATTTTCCCCTTTCTCTACACATGAAATGTGACATGGGAACTAATGTATGTGGAGAAGGATGGGAAGTAGGGAGTGAGACACTGCACTCCTCCTCGTGGGGTTAATGATATGACGTGCCGCACGGAAAGAAAGGCTCCTATTTTTGAAGCGGCAATAAGCTCTGAGGCATGATTCTATTAAAAATACTCTCTAAATGTTCTAAAAGGTGGCTTAACGAGCTTCTGCTTCGTCCTGCTGCGTCCTGGCCCATATTGACCGCATGCTCCTGCTTATCAAAATGATGAATGCAGCATTAAGTTCTAATGAGTTGGAAGAATTGGAAGGGGAAAAGTCGTATTTATCGGTGCATGATTTGGTCCTGTTTTCTGCTTCACATTGCACAAGGACTGCTTATTATTTTAAACGCATGTTTTGTATTTCTGTCATTGTGTAATAAGAGTATAACCTTAGACAAGTAGGCCATCCTCATGGGGATGTGCAGTTATAAAAGCTTTGGAAAATGTAGGGAAATAATGGAGAGAGAAGCATATGGAGCAAGACAACAAAGATGATTATCTTGAACGAAGACGTGGGGTTGTTTTTAAGACACACAAAGCTAACCGTAGACCGGAGGTTGCGTTCATTCAATTTTCTAAATTCTGTTTTCTTTCCTGACCTTGTGCACAGGCAGCCTTATCATCTTCGTAGTGAAAGTTAATTATATGAATGCTTCCTTGAATGCAACCTAGTCTCTGAGAGATTGAACGCATTTGTTATTAAAAAATAATTATGTGCATGAATTCTTTCCTATATTATAAAACTTATTTCACTATGGCAGCTCCATTTCCCTGCCAACAGCTTTCATTTCGACCTAGTACAGCTGAGATAAGAGATCCACTGTCAAGGGCAGAGAGAGAACTGCAGTGAACAGGAAAGTCAGACATTATAATATTAGCAGATAATGCCAGTCTGAAAGCATTACACTCTGTTCCAATGAAAGAGGGGTAATAAGGCACATTATACATACAGTCTAGCTCTTTCACGAAGACACATATGCCAACAGTGACAAAAATGCAATACAACAAAGCAAACAAGTCACACGTTGTTGTTCCTTCTTCATGCCCATATGAGGCGTGTTGCCACTGTGCCAGACAAAGWGCCACAGCTGGCAGAGAAAAGAGCAAGAGCGGGTACAGTGTTAAATAACCCAGGGAAGTGAACAACCTTGGTGACTGGGGAAGGCCAGGACTAATTAGAGATCCTCAATTTTGGCCGTCAGGGGTCCTCCCGGGGTCGTCCTCTCCACCCCCCTCCACTGCCCTAAACCTATCCACCCACACTCCCCCAGGAGAGTTGTCACCCCTCTCCCTCCCTCCCTCCCCTCCCTCCCTCACTCCCAACCACCATATCCCCCATGATAATGAACAATTGTTTTGTGAGGAGTGACCAAAAGTGTCATGCTAACACCTCCTCAGCATCATTACAAACACGTCTTAATGCTCCACTGATGAATCACATTGTTATTTTTTGTTACTCACATGTTGCAAAAAGTACAGTACATGACTCACTGTATGGAGAATTATACACTGTAAATCACATGACCAATACGAGACAAGTACATGTCAACCAGGTAATTGCAATTTTAGCCTAAAATGTACAGGTAACTTCCAAAATAATGGAAACTTTTGAGTAAATGTGGAATAGAAAGTATATTGAAAGCAGGTGCTTCCACACAGGTGTGGTTCCTGAGTTAATTAAGCAATTAACACCCCATAATTCTTAGAGACATGTATAAAAATACCGGGCAGGCCATTATTTTGACCATTATTTTGGCTACCACGGCTATGCCCCCATAGGATGACAATTCCCCTATCCACAGGGCACGAGTGGTCACTGAATGGTTTGATAAGCATGAAAATGATGTTAACCATATGCCATGGCCGTCTCAGTCGCCAGATCTCATCCCAATTTAGCACTTATGGGAGATTGTAGAGAGGCGCCTGAGACAGCGTTTTCCACCACCATCAATTTCCTGTGGAAGAATGGTGTCACATCCCTCCAACAGAGTTTCAGACACGTGTAGAATCTATGCCCTATTACATTGGCATCTCCTTTATTTTGGAAGTTAAACTGTACTTGCTGAAGCTGATGTTTCAGGAAATCATGCTTGAAAAGCAGTGGCTCCTTACAATACTATGGACTGGTCTGTAAAGCTAAAACAAAGGGTACAGCTGCGTTTTCCTCAAACAATTTTACTGAGCTCACTGCCAAACTGTCAATCAATCTTGACAGAGGCCGGGACTCAACCTGCTTATGATTCTCCCAACTCCAGGCCAAAGACGAGGGATATAGTTTCATCGCCGACAATTTATGGATTCATTTATCACCAGCGTCTTATCCATCTTTCTAATCTTCCCTACAGGGTCACAAAAGCCCAGCCTGCCACCAGTCCTTTGAGTTTTTCTCCTTTTCACACAGGCCTAGTGTTAACGCCTCTGGCCAAGTTCACAGATTTGAGTGACTGTGGACTTAATGCCACTCGCCTTGTTTTCAGCACTTGTCCCTCCAGATTTGCCACCATGGCTGCACAATTTCCTCCAATTCTAATTATTCATCAGCTCGTTATGCCCCCGCCCGGGCGCCGGCCTTAATTAGAGGCGACGCGGGGTTTCGTTACAGACTACCCTGGAGTGAGGAAACCAGTTCAGAACCTGTCCAGCGCGCTCGGTCATGTGGGACTGGGTGACTTCCAGCTCTGATGAGAAGGGCAGCCCTGACCAGGGACTGGCTGGCTTGACATTGTAGTGTGCTTCCACCCAGCCCGAGATAGGGTTGCTTTTGCCCCTGTCCCGTTGTCCATTGTTAAATCTTCGTTAGATGTRGAGGGGGAGCTTTCAACAGGGATACGGTTGGTGTGGCGAAGACTCCTTGTGTGGCATGTTTTGTCACATTCACTTGGGGATGGTGTGGGGTTTTGAGTGTGTCCAAAGTTAAGGTCATAACCTGGTCTGTAAAGCTAAAACAAAGGGTACAGCTTTGTTTTAGCTTAAGGAGTGCCAATGGGCAGGGCATAGAATTATCTCATACACTTACAGTATGAGACTAATTCATGAGCCCAAGCATAAAACAAGTGCGTGACTGGAGTGTYGTGGTTGTGGGTGCCCTTGATGGAATATGGAAATCCCCTTACTTCCCTGTTGTGAACCATTGGAGCCACATGGAGGGTGTGTGGGTTGGGGGGGTTCAGAGTGGGGTGGGGGAGGTGAGGGGTGTATGATGGTTGAGTTTATGGTGCCACATTAACATTATCCCAAGGATACTGGGCCCCAATACCTTTTGGGGTTTTGAATTGTATGTGGGGTCATAATGCTCTTTTGAGACAGTGGCTTTAGCTGTAGCTACAGATGGCTGGCTAGTCATCATCTACGCTGGGATAATAGCTGAAACAGGTATATAGACCACACGCTCCATCATGTGAAAAGGCAAGCCTTCAATGGAGACGTTATAGCTACTTTGAAACATGGCGTCAAGATGACAGTGACTATGGAGTACCTGAGAGCATGTAGTTGGTCAACGGTCTGGAGTTTGTCTAAGGACAGATGCATGTTGCCGTCACAGCACATGGCATATTATTGCTAGCAGGAGAACAGCATACAGGTGATTATACTCTGGGTGGTTCAAGCTCTGAATGCTGATTGGCTGACAGCCGTGGTGTATCAGACCGTTTACCACGGGTATGACAAAACAGTTATTTTAACTGCTCTAATTACATTGGTAACCAATTTATAATAGCGAAAAGGCATGTATGGTCAATATACCACGGTTTGTGATGTATGGTTTGTGATGTATGGTCAATATACCACGGCTAAGGGCTGAGAACAGCCCTTAGCCGTGGTATATTGGCCATGTACCACACCTCCTCGGGCCTTATTGCTTAAGTATAGACTGGTCATAGAATCTTGGGAGGTTGCTCAGATGAAAAGAACCACACAATAACAGCTGTCATAATGGAAGCACTAGAAGAGAGCTGTCTTTTGACTAGCGAGCAGCCTTAACAAACAATTTCATCTTGCAATATTTAATGAAAAGCTCAACTCCATTGTCCTGGATGTGTTGTTTGAAAAGCCTTGGAGGATGTGATTAATGATGGCATCTGTATGAATTCCCCACTGGTGGCCTAAGCGGTCTCAGTGTGAGCCTGTGGTGTGTGGGCATGTCAGCTGTTTTGCACATTAGCTGCCACTGTTAAGGTTGATTCTCTGTCTTCTTCTCACCTTTTCTCTCCCGTTTCCCTCTCACACCCCTCATGCCCTTCCTCTCCCTGTCAGCCCTTTATCTCGCCTGGAGTGAGAGGGACATTGAGTAGAGAAATGTGTTGGGGACAAGGGTAAACAGAGAGTAAATACTTATGCTCACACATGCATATCTATGTCTATATATATATATATATATATATATATACTACGCACGCACACACACACACACACACACACACACACACACCACACACACACACACACACACACACACACACACACACACACACACACACACACACACCACACACCACACACACACACACACACACACCACACACACACACACACACACACACACACCAACACACACACACACACAACACTAGTGCTAATTAAAGCCTTCAGTGCGACAGAGAAATGTGTAATCCTGACATTTAGTCAAGGAGATTTGGGGAGATGAGGAGAAATTCTAGCGCTTGGGTTGAGCCAGGCCCGGGCTAGCTGGCAGACAAAAGGACAGTGGCAGGCAACACTGGGTAGGAGCTGCGGAAAGGTCATCTCTGTGAAAAGGCTAACGTGTCACTGCTTTTGTTCCTGGCCCTCTGAACATATGTTTAGCTCTCCTCTATCTCCGCCCCTATCTGGGTGAAATCTAACTCCCTGTGTGAACACAAGCCCTAGTTCTGGACAGTGGCTATGTTTCTCTGCTACGGTTTGTTTTGGGGCATTATAATCGAACTCCCCCTCCCACCAACGTCCTAATAGGAAACACCTGTCTATAACTTTGAACTGAAATCAAGATAAGAAACGCACAAAGGCACAACTCCCTGTGTTGCTGATTTTAATGGTGAGCTATGCAACAGTACACATGGTCTGTGATTCAAAGGCATTGGACTTGTACACCTATTATCCCTACCTC
>NC_036844.1:18505468-18607173 GCF_002910315.2 Salvelinus sp. IW2-2015
TCAGCTCCTATGTCTTGCTCACATTGAGGGAGAGGTTGTTGTCCTGGCACAACACTGCCAGTTCTCTGACCTCCTGTCACACCCTGACCTTAGAGAGCTTTTTATGTCTCTATTTTGGTTTGGTACGGGTGTGATTTGGGGTGGGCATTCTATGTTAATTTTTCTATGTTTTGTATTTCTTTGTTTTGGCCGGGTATGGTTCTCAATCAGGGACAGCTGTCTATCGTTGTCTCTGATTGGGAACCATACTTAGGTAGCTTATTTTTTTTATTTTTTTTATTGTTTTCTGCACCTGACAGGACTGTTTCGGTTTCGTTTTGCACTTTGTTATTTTTGTTCTAGTGTTCAGTGTAAATAAAAGTCATGAACACTTACCACGCTGCGCTTTGGTCCGATTCTTCCTCTTCAGGCGACGACACCCGTTCCACCTCCTCCCTATAGGCTGTCTCATCGTTGTCGGTGATCAGGTCTACCACCACTGTGTCGTCAGCAAACGTATGGTGTTGGAGTCGTATTGGCCATGTAGTCGTGAGTGAACAGGGAGTACAGGAGGGGACTAAGTAGGCCTTCAATAGAGACTGTATCGCTACTGTGAAACATGGAGTCAATGTGATGTGGCTATGGAGTCCCTGAAAGCATGCAGTTTGACCAAGGTCTTGAGTTTGTCTAAGGACTGTCGCATGTTGCAGTCACAGCACATGGATTGGAGTTAAAGTGTCCGTGTACTTGGTTCGGTTTGCTCCCAGCATAACTCGAACATCTGTTCCTCATATTCGCTTGAAAAAATAGAAAAAATAGGCAATATTATGGTTTGTCCCTCTTGAGACGCCATGGCAACAACATACAGTAACACTTCCTCAAAATAGTCAGAATCAATCTAAGATAAATCAAGAAATCTGTCATTAGTTTTTACGTTTTTGACGAGGTCTTAGACGTGCAATTTGACATCTAACTAAGCTGTATAGTATTTCTCAAGTGAACAAATTTGCATGAAAACTAGACGTCTGTTGCTGAATGACAACAAACACTTCATTGAAGAATCCCTACTGTTTATCAATCACCACCGTCGGCTACCAAACTTCGGCTTTCCTCAAGAAAAAATGTTGTGTGCTCAAACAGTCAAAGAAAACACCTTCCGAACACTGCCGATCACCAAAACGGACAAAAATGTCACAAAACATAGTCATAATATTTGCACAAACTGTTTAGACTGGGAAGCATATGCGGTAAGCTTAAGAAGGAGAATAGCATACAGGTAAGTATAGACTGGTCTAAGCTGCTCAGTTACAAAGAACCACACAATAACAGCTGTCATGTCAGAGGTACAGTAGGAGAGCTGTGGGACCTTTGACTAATGAGCAGACTTAACAAACTCCATTGTGCTGGGTGTGTTGTTTGAAAAGCCTTGGAGGATGTGATTAATGATGACATCTGTATAAATTCCCCCCTGGTGGCCTAAGCGGTCTCAATGCGACCCGGTGGTGTGTGGGCACGTCAGCTATTTTGCACATTAGCAGATCGGCTGCCACTGTTAAGGGTGATTCTCTGTCTTCTCACCTTTTCTCTCCACTTTCCCTCTCACTCCCCTCATGCGCTTCCTCTTGCTGTCAACCCTTTATTTTGCTATGACTGAGAGGGACATTGAGTAGAGAAATGTGCTGGGGACAAGGGTAAACAGAGAGGAAATGCTTACATTCACACACAATCACACGCACACACACAATCACACACACACATGCGCACACACACACACACACTTCCATACACGCACGCATGCACACTAGTGCTAATTAAACCCTATCTCTCTCTCTCTCTCTCACACACACACACACACACACACACTAGTGCTAATTAAAGCCTTCAGTGCGAGCAGAGAAATGTGTAATCCTGACATTTAGTCAAGGGAGATTTGGGGAGATGAGGAGAAATTCTAGCGCTTGGGTTGAGCCAGGCCCGGGGCTAGCTGGCAGACAAAAGGACAGTGGCAGGCAACACTGGGTAGGAGCTGCGGAAAGGTCATCTCTGTGAAAAGGCTAACGTGTCACTGCTTTTGTTCCTGGCCCTCTGAACATATGTTTAGCTCTCCTCTATCTCCGCCCCTATCTGGGTGAAATCTAACTCCCTGTGTGAACACAGCCCTAGTTCTGGACAGTGGCTATGTTTCTCTGCTACGGTTGTTTTGGGGCATTATAATCGAACTCCCCCTCCCACCAACGTCCTAATAGGAAACACCTGTCTATAACTTTGAACTGAAATCAAGATAAGAAACGCACAAAGGCACAACTCCCTGTGTTGCTGATTCTTTAATGGTGAGCTATGCAACAGTACACATGGTCTGTGATTCAAAGGCATTGGACTTGTACACCTATTATCCCTACCTCAAGATATAGAAACCATGTTGAAACGTGTGTACGTATGATGTCAACAAATCTTTTTGATATTCAGAATGTCTGATTTGTGAGAAGGCCTGATAGGAAGAGGGTGTATTTTATAACCTGAAGGCATTGAATCCAACGTAGATCACACTGAACTGTTACCCTTGACCCATTGATTCCTAAACGTTACTCATCACATACTTAAGGACATTTCCCAACAGGAAACATTGACTCCCTCTTTTGCAAGCCAAGTATATCAGACAACCTCCATTCTCCTTGACCTTGATCACCCTTCCCCCTCCCCTGACACCTCCATCACTCCCTCCCTACCCTGACTACATATTAACATGAATTAGAGGGGACTTCGAAAGAAAGAGCCATGTTACCATGACAACTACACTGGGACTCCAAGCAATGCTGGCATTTATGTCTGTGTTTATGTGTTTAGGCCCTATCTCCCAATCTAAGCTTGATGAGGCCAGAGGGGTAAAAAACACTGTTATAGTAGGGGAGGGTGGTGATGAGTGTGTATGTGTGTACGATGCTGGGGGGGGGCATGGTGGCTGGGGACAGTCTGGTGGCTCACACGCCAGCCGTCGACTCGGTGACGCTACCCAATCAGCACGGGCCCTGAGGGTCATTGATGACAACGTGTTTAAAGTAGACGCGGCCCAGATCTGCCCACCCAATGCAGGGTGACGGCGTTGAAAGTGCTGAGGCTGGAGCCTGGCATGGAGCTAGCTGCTCCAAGCACTGCTGACACGCCAGGTTCACTTGGGGCTAACGCTAATTGGGGCTCCAATGCCTCAATCCAGAGACTGGCTGCCCTGCCTGAGTAAGACAGCCTGGGCTGGAACCACCACTCCTCTTGTCTGCCTGTGACTTTCTTTATATTAGCCCTGAGATGTGACTGTGCTGCAGAATCCCAGGTCAGGGACAGGCAGTGACAGAGGGACAGAGGGAGATGTGTTAGTGAGAATGACGAGATTTTCAACTGACACTATAGAGGTGGCTTTTGTCATGTCATAAAAATAAAAATAAACATAATATCAAACAAACACCATAGTGGATAAAGCTCATCCCATGACTGTTTCCTCTTTATCATCTCTGTTTGCTCGTGAGGGTTTCAGCTGGGGTTGCTTGCTGTTATGCATTTGTGACTATGTTATTTCTTGTTAAATGCAATAAATGCAAACAGTATTGATTAATGATCTTGATCCTTGCCACTGGAGATTCATCCATGCTGTCTCCCTCCCTCGGTATAAGTACAGACAAGTTTCAAGTTTTAATGTCACATGCACAAGTAGATTGAAATGTCTTTCTTGCAAACTCAAAAGCCAACCACGCAGGAATCAATAACAATGTATTACTAGAAAAAACACAAGAAATAAGAATATGAAATACACACTAAAGTAAGTAAGTAAGTGAGTAATTAAGCAAGCATACTGAATACAGGAAATATTTTCATAATAATGGCCGGAACTGAACAAATGGAATAACATCAAACACCTGGAAACCATGTGTTTGATGTTGTTGATACCATTCCACTGATTCCGCTACAGTCATTACCACAAGCCCGTCCTCCCCAATTAAGGTGCCACCAACCTCTTGTAGTTCCAATACCATATTTACAATCACAAAATATCTAAGTTGGGTTAGAGCTTTCAAAACGGCGGCCATCCAGTACGGCGTCCATCTTCACTTTTCAGTCAGCTAAATGAAGATGGACAGTAGATACATAATACACGGTGGCCCCACAGTGGCAGCAGCAGAGCCACTACAGTGCATTCCTGTCCTGGTAGTGCTAATGGTATTTGCTGGTACATTACCCACCAGGCTTGTTCTTTGGGTGGCCTGGGCCCATGCCCCTAATAAGCCGTCCGGGCACATCGGGAGGGTCGGCGATGACAACAAGCTGAACTGTTGTGAGTGCTGTCTACTTTTTGACAGCCTGTCCTGTGAGAGAGAGAGACGTAGAGGAGGAGGAGGTGGTGGGGGGAGGGAAGGGTGGCGGTCCCTCTCGTAAGTGACAGCATGTCTGTTTGAGATGGACGGCGATTGCCTAGTCCCCCGTCCCCCCGACCTCTCTCACCCCCTGCCACCGCTTACCCTCGACCCCCTCACCATTCATCATCCCCCATCACCCCTCATCACTCCCTCACCCAATCATGTCACCGCTGCCCCACTCCCCTCCCCTCCTCCTCTGCATGTGGCACACTGATGACCTACATTAGCATATCCACGTTGCCGTTGTCAACAATTCCTCTGCCTCTATTCTTAGCACCGGGGTCAACACTGCCCAGTCAGCACAGGTTAGTCTGATGAGAGTGTATGTGCACGAGAAGATGAGGTGTCATTGGTGAGAGGTGAGCAGTGACGTCAGTAGAAAGGATGCAGAAAGGAAGCCATCTTGTCTTCTTCATCTATGTGCTTACAAGTTACTCCAGGCCTTAAAAGTGACATCTGCGTCTATCCTCAGAAAAGGGGGGTGATCAAAATGCAGAGAAAAAAAACAGGAAGAAGATGAATAAATAAATGATGTTGAGGGGAAAGATGTGAATGTGAGGGGGCTGAGAGAGGGGGAGGTTGAGAGTGATTAGGCAATGGGAGCCATGTGGTGATTGTAGAGAGTGGTGGCTCTTCCCCCAGGTCTCCTAGGAGCTAAGAGATGAGGCTCACCCAGTGGCAGACATGGCATCCTCTCAGCCCACATCAGCCTGTCAGAGCTGTGATGGCCACCCCAGAGACCACCACACTGGCTGGATATAACACCAGAACACGCTCAGAAAAGCTATTATTGCCGCAGATGTTTTCTGCTCTTTCCTCATCAAAAACTGTCAGCTCAGGGTTTGTCGTTCGGTAGCTGCTGCCTAAAATGAAATTGTAAAAAGCCCCAAAAAATTATCTGCAAGGAAGTCTGCTGTCATAAGTCTCCCTTGCAAGTAAAGGCATAATGGAGATAGTAACTTGTAATATACAGTACCAGTCAAAAGATTGGACACACCTACTCATTCAACGTTTTTTCTTTATTTGTACTATTTTCTACATTGTAGAATACTAGTGAAGACATCAAAACTATGAAATAACACATGGAATCATGTAGTAACCAAAAATGAGTTCAACAAATCAACATTTGTTTTGTATTTTAACCATCCTTTGACTTGATGACAGCTTTGCACACTCTTGGCATTCTCTCAACCAGCTTCATGAGGTAGTCACCTGGATTTTTCCCCCAGCAGTCTTGAAGGTGTTCGCACATATGCTGAGCATTTGTTGGCTGCTTTTCCTACACTCTGCGGTCTAACATGCTGACCAGACCGGACACGTCGCGTGCGCGAGCATCGCAAAATACATTTAGAAATCCATGTTTATCAATTATTGCACCCACACTGCTCGCGCGCGCCAACGAGCGTCTGCGTTACCAAGGGCTAAAATAGAAGTCATTCCTATTTCTGACGCAGATCGCTCTGAAAATCCTGCCTCTCCCATCTCCTCATTGGTTTATAGAAGCAGGTACCCACGTGCCATCACCCCATTGGTTATACTCACATGGGTGATTGAAAGATGAACTGTTTTGCTGGTAGTCGTGGTAATACTATGAAAGTTTAGATGCGATCACCATATAAGTTCAACAATGAAAAAGCCTGGAAGGAGGAGAGATGACTAGAAACAATTCGGTTGGCCGTTTTATGTGTGGATTAATTTGTCGGAGTAGAGGACCTTGTGCAGTTCAGGTAAAATAACAACTCAATGTTTATATCCCAGGACAAATTTACTAGCAACAGCAAGCTAGCTAAATAGGACAAATTAGCTAGCAAGTGCAAGCTAACTAGCTAAATTGCCATACATGTTTAATGCTTTTTGACCTGTCCCCAAATTAATGTCATTGGTTCAGAGTTTGTTTTGATATTTTAACCTGCGTGTCGTGATCGCGTTTGGTGTGGGGGGACAAAATACATTTATGCACGATAGCGCACGATGGCGCACGCGCACAGCCGGTTTGGGTTCCATGTAACTCATCCCAAACCATCTCAATTGGGTTGAGGTTAGGTGATTGAGGAGGCCAGGTCATCTGATGCAGCATTCCATCACTCTCCTTCTTGGTCAAGTAGCCCTTACACAGCCTGGAGGTGTGTTTTGTGTCACTGTCCTGTTGAAAAACAAATGATAGTCCCACTAAACGCAAACCAGATGGGATGGTGTATCGCTGCAGAATGCTGTGGTAGCCATGCTGGTTAAGTGTGCCTTGAATTCTAAATAAATCACTGACAGTGTCACCAGAAAAGCAACCCAAACCATCACAACTCCTCCTCCATGCTTCATGGTGGGAACCACACATGTGGAGATCATCCGTTCACCTACTCTGCGTCTCACAAAGACGCGGGAGACTCATCAGACCAAAGGACAGATTTTCACCGGTTTAATGTCCACTGCTCATGTTTCTTGGCCAAAGCAAGTCTCTAATTCCTATTGGTGTCCTTTAGTGGTGGTTTCTTTGCAGCAATTCAACCATAAAGGACAATTCACACAGTGTCCTCTGAACAGTTGATGTTGAGATGTGTCTCTTACTTGAACTCTGTGAAGCATTTTTTTCAGCTGCAATCTGAGGTGCAGTTAACTCTAATAAGCATATCCTCTGCAGCAGAGGTAACTCTGGGGCTTCCTTTCCCGTGGCAGTCCTCATGAGAGCCAATTTCATCATAGCACTTGCTGGTTTTAGCAACTGCACTTTTTTTWAAACTAGGCAAGTCAGTTAAGAACAAATTCTTATTTTCAATGACAGCCTAGGAACAGTGGGTTAACTGCCTTGTTCAGGGGTAGAACAACAGTTTTTTTTACCTTGTCTGCTCAGGGATTCGATCTATGCAACCTTTCGGTTACTAGGCCAACGCTTTACCACTAGGCTACCTGCCCCCCACTTGAAGAAACTATCAAAGTTGTTGAAATTTTCCAGATTGACTGACCTTCATGTCTTAAAGTAACGATGGATTTTTGTTCCTCTTTGCTTATTTGAGCTGTTCTTGCCATAATATGGACTTGGTCTTTCACCAAATAGGGCTATGTTCTGTATACCACCCCTACCTTGTCACAACACAACTGATTGGCTCAAACGCATTAAGAAGGAAAGAAATTCCACAAATTAACTTTTAACAAGGCACACCTGTTCATTGAAATGCATTCCAGGTGACTACCTCATGAACCGGGGCGCCAGGTAGCCTAGTGGTTAGAGTGGTGGACTACTAACCTCAAGGTTGCAAGATTGAATCCCTGAGCTGACAAGGTAAAATTCTGTCATTATACCCCTGAACAAGGCAGTTAACCTACTGTTCCGGAACCTAATGTTCCACATTTGTTCTTATCTGACTGGCCTAGTTAAATAAAGTTWAAAAAAAAACTGGTTCAGAGAAATCCAAGTGTGCAAAGCTGTCATCAAGGCAAAGGGTGGCTACTTTGATGAATCTAAAATATATTTGATTTGTTTAATACTCTTTTGGTTACTACATGATTCCATATGTGTTATTTCATAGTTTTGATGTGTTCATTATTATTTCACAATGTAGAAAATAATAAAAAATAAAGAAAAAGACTGGAATGAGTAGCTGTGTCCAAACTTTTAACTGATACTGCAAATGTGTGTGTGTGTGAGTGCTTTCGTGCATGTGCGTGTGTACATGTGCACGTGTTTTATGAACACTGGCCATTTCGCTCCCCACACGGCTTCTTAAGATATGCTGTGATGACGTGTGGCCAACATGGGAGCGAGTCTCACAATCAGGGCGTGAAATGCTAAAAAAGCTCCCAGCCAAGAGGTCTGGTTTTTACTCCTCGCTGCTGTTCGTTTGACATTTAGTAAATCATTACTACAGTCATACCCGCAGGGAGTCTCTGTTCCCGTCCCCAATCCCCCCCTCCAACACCCCCTCTCAGAGGCTTAAGAATTAACAGTTAGGCGACCTGCCTTTCTCCAAATGTGCAATGCCTAATTTTGTGACACATCCAGAGATGTGTTGTGCAAAGCCCTGCCCTGGATGATTCCCGTCGATATCTTGCTTAGTCACATTGTTGGAGTCAGTGGTAGACATCCTAGATAGAACAAAGAATCCACAGCTTTTAATAGGGTACCACATCTCCTTGGTTCAGGCTTTGGTGATCAAACAATGCATCAACATCGTATCCTAAAATGTTGTTCACTGACCATTGCAACCAAACATCAGCATAAGTCAATAATATAATATCTATGATAATGTTTTATCTATGTATCTAAGACACACAATAACAACACACACCCCAGTCTCAGAACAGTGTTATCAGTTAAGTGCCGTGGGTGGTGGCTGGTGTTGGGGCCTGTTAGGGCAGAGGGGGCAGCGAGGGCAGCGGGGGTAGCAGAGGAGAGAACACATGGCGTGGTGGGTTGACGGTCCTGTCACTCTTTCACACATCACGGCCGTGTGCTAAACTTCCTGAATGGTTTCTAATCACCGCTTAACAGGGGGACGGACAGGATGATAAAATAACAAGATGATATGACAGCGGTGCGTCTGTCTCCAGTGGTCTCATCTCGTCTCGTCCCCACAGTGTCAATGGCTGACGGACAGTTGATGTGTGATTGACAGCAGACAGGAGAGGAATGGCCTCACACACTGTAACATGGACGCACAGGGCCACTGTCCTACAGTCTCTTCTCACTGAGATATGGCAGCTGTGTAGCTTTAAAGCTGAGACCCAACATAAGTTGCTAGTCAGAGAAGGAGAGGAAAAATGGAAAATAAATCCTCCCCTGAAATACTTAATTTGACCGCTACATCTGACCACTTTCAGATAATTTTTCGGAAGCCATTTCTTACATGAACAATTTCTCAATTTGTATGTTGATTATCCTTACTGCTTTGAAAAGGATGTTGAATCTGGCCTGGCTCTGTCAATATACAGTATTGTACAAGACTCCTCCAAGTCTATTGTCTAGCGCAGGGTTATTAGACAATAAAAAGCTCTTAATGATGCCTGTTCTGGATCTGAGAGAGCAGCAGTCTTTTATTCCTCTACCTCATAACTGTTTTACTTCTGTTGGAGGGGAAATTTGTTAAGACTACAAAAGCACCTTTGTAGATACAGACTCACACTGGTTGAATCAACGTTGGTTCCACGTCATTTCAACCAAACAACTCAACGTGAAGACGTTGAATCAACGTGGAAAACTGTTTGGATTTACAAAATGTTATCAACGTAAATCCAATAACAGTATGACATTTGGGGTTGATTTCACATTAAATTCACATTACTTGACAAGTCAACCAAATATGAATCAAAACGGGATGTTGAACTGACGTCTGTGCCCAGTGGGCAAGAAGCTATAGGCTGAGGAGGGGGAAGGAAGGGGGAGAGTGGAAGGTTGAGATAGGTGATGTTAATATCAATCATCCATAAAACATGGAAATATTTTATAGGGGGACATAGAGCTAATATAAGAGGGAAAACGTATAGTACCTTCTTTTCACATGTACAGTATGATTGTATGAGGAACAGAATCTGGACTGTAGAAACACACATACCTATGAGAGGATGATGATTAGCATCCAGTGTATGTTTTTAACATTCTGCCCTATTCTTTCTCTAAACAAATGACCCTAACACCCAAACACAGTCAATCAGCCAATGTGTACTATCCCTATGGCCTACAGGGCTTTAAAAACCCAAGAATGAGTCTCCTAAATGTGCCTTCATAGACATGATATGCCCCCTTCATCCATGTTGCCCCTCTCCTTTCCGTCCATACCTCGATGTTAGCGATCATCTCTCCTCCACTGTGCACACCATCTGCTCATCCCTTTGGCTCAGAGACAATCCCCTGAGATGACTAAGTCTGTCCAGGCAGCGCTGCTACTGCTGCAGCCACACAACACGACAACAACATGCTCATTTGTGCTATCACTCCACAACTTGCCAACACTCTCTTCTATGTCCAAGGTTACCTAGGACGTAGAAGAGAGCAGCGTCCGTGTCCCTCCAACGCCTGGAGGAGGAGAGGAGACACACAGAGGAGTGGAGAGGTAGAGGGGACTAGAGGAGAAGAGAGGCAGAGACTCATATGGGTCCTGGGGTACCCTGAGGGAAGCCTTACGAGGGGTTTGGAGGGGTGGGGGTAGGGGGGTTAAAGGCAGCGTCCGTCTCCGCTGTGGTGGAAGTAAGCTAGGCCGTCCGGGCGGGGCATTAAGTTTATGCGGTAGAGGGAGAGCAGGCGCCCGGAGCCCTGGGTCATACGGCACTGAACCATAAGGAGGTTCAGGAGAAACATCACACTGAAAACTAAGAGTGCGGCTTATCTAAGCATTTAACTGTGTATGTTTTTGGTGGTCGCAGAGGATGACACAAAATATTTCCACAACATCTTACCTCGGGGCCTCGATGAGCAAATCTAGTTGATCCATACTTAGCCTCGTCTAAGTACCTTGGAGCATACATAAATTATCCCCTTGTATAGGCCCACTGTGTCCTGTATCACCATTAGATGCATCATACATGCTCAGGATATCGCCTCTCATGTCATAGCCGGTCACCCAAAACCAATGGCGTCACAATCCATTTCAATTACACGTTTTCCTCTCAGATGGTACATTTGGCTGCATGTGTATTGAGGTAGGTCTCTGCCACCCCTAAAGGGTCCTGGCTGGCCAGTCTGTTCATGCACATTGATGTGTCTGCATGTGAGATAAGTCTGATGGTTTGTTCGGATAATGTTTGTAGGCTGTTCCAGGCTGACTACTCTGGCCTCTTCCCTGACCCAATCAGCAGAAGCTCTAGACTTGGGGGACTGCTCACTTCCTGTTTGGGAATCGATGGCTGTCCAGTCTGGATTCTCCTCCACATCTGGCTATCCTCTACTTATTTTTATTCTTAATTTATTTTTATTTAACCTTAATTTTAACAGAGGAAACATATTGAGATCGACAGTGTATTTTGAAAGTATTCAGACCCCTTGACTTTTTCACATTTTGTTACGTTACAGCCTTATTCTGAAATTGATTAAATCATGTTTTCCCCTCATCAATCTACACACAATACCCCATAATGACAAAGTGAAAACAGGTTTGTAGACATTTTTGCAAATGTATTTAAAATTAATACAGAAACACCTTATTTACATATGTATTCAGACCCTTTGCTGTGACAGTCGAAATTGAGCTCGAGCCCATCCTGTTTCCATTGATCATCCTTGAGATGTTTCTACAACTTGATTGGAGTCCACCTGTGGTAAATTCAATTGATTGGACATGATTTGGAAAGGCACACACCTGTCTATATAAGGTTGACAGTTGACAGTGCATGACAGTTCAAAAACCAAGCCATGAGGTCAAAATAATTTTGTTTGAGAAATTCGGTGCATTAAAATTAAAAGCAGATTTACCTAGCTCGGCAGAGATCCTAGGAACTTTAAGAGATAACCAATCCTGTGAACGGGTTAGGCAACTCAGGTGTCTATAGTTCAACAGCAAAGTTAGATAAGATGGAAGTTTATGAAGTAGGGCCTTGTAAACAAAAAGGGAGTAATGTAAAGATCGACATGTCTTTAGCGAAGTCCAGTCAACCTTCTGATACAGGATACAGTGATGAGTATCAAAACTGTCGCCTGTAACAAAACAAAGGGCACTATGGTAGATGGCATGCAAAGCTTTAAGAGCCGTAGCAGCTGCATTTTGATAAATAATATCACCCTAATCAAGAACAGATAAAGATGTTTACAGACTTATCTGCTTTCTACTGCTTAGTGAAAGGCACGATCTGTTATCTGTAGAAAAAGCTAACTTTAAGTATTAGCTTCTTAACCAGGTCATACACAGTGCATTCGGAAAGTATTCAGACCCCTTGACTTGATTGTTTTTACATTACAGCCTTATTCTAAAATGGATTAAATAAATAAAACATCTCAGCAATCTACACACAATACCCAATAATGACAAAGCGAAAACAGGTTTTTAGAAATTTGTGCAAATGTATTCAAAATAAAAAACAGAAATACCTTATTTATACCTTATTTATATAAGTATTCAGTAAAGGATCTGACAACGTATGTAAATGTGATATTTCTGTTTTTTAATTTTAATACATTAGCAAAAAAATAAAAAATAAAATAGTTTTTTGCTTTGTCATGAGGTATTGTGTGTAGATTGATGAGAGAGAAAAAAACTATTTCATAAATTTTWGAATAAGGCTGTAAAGTAACAAAATGTGAAAAGGTCAAGGGGTCTGAATACCTTCTGAATGCACTGTATATGTTTTTTAAATATCAAATCCATATAAATCCAAATGCCTAAGTATTTATATGCGCGGAGCACGTTTGATTGGAGAACCATCTAATGAGTGAACATGTACAGTTGAAGTCTGAAGTTTACATACCCTTAGGTTGGAGTCATTAAAACCCGTTTTTCAACCACTCCACAAATGTCTTGTTAACAAACTATAGTTTTGGCAAGTCGGCTAGAACATCTACTTTGTGCATGACACAAGTAATTTTACCAACAATTGTGTACAGACAGATTATTTCACTTATAATTCATTGTATCACAATTCCAGTGGGTCAGAAGTTTACATGCACTACGTTGACTGTGCCTTTAAGCACAAGGCATAGCTATAAAATCTGACTGTAGTTTTGACACAGCCAGATCAACAGTCCGGCCAATAACCTACATAATAGTAACATCTGCATACAAACAAAGTTTACAATTTTTAACAGATTGACCAATGGTGTTCATATAAATAGTGAAGAGAACAGGTTCCAAAATCGACCCCTGTGGCACAACTTCATACTTAACCCCATCCATCACGATGGCCTGAGTTCTCTCACCAAGATAAACATGAAACCAAGAACAGGCGTCAGAGCTCAGGCCTACCGAGGACAACTTATTCAATAAAATAACATGATCAACAGTATCAAAAGTCCACAAACAAAGCAGCACATTTCATTGTAGTGTCTAATGCATTGACAAGATAATTAACCCCTAAAGTCGTAGCTGTAGTAGTGCTATGCCCAGGCCTAAACCCTGATTGATTTACTTTCAAAATACATTTCTCAGATAAAAAAGAGCAAAGTTGTACATTTGCCAAGAATTTAAGAATCTTAGCTAGACAAGAACGTTTTGAAATGGGGCGATAATTTTGAAGATCTTATGGAGTGGTAGCACAAGAGCTGATTTCCATATATTTTAAAAATATTTCCTGATGACAATGTGAAATAAAAAAACATGGGTTATTGAGCCAACAATGATGGGCGCTGCACACTTAAGCAGACCAGGATCCATATGGTCGGCTCCTGTAGATTTCTTGTCTTTTGCTAACAAAGCATCCAGGACTTCTGTACAAAACTTTAAAGAAAAGCTTTGACTTTAATTTCTCTGATCATTCAGCAGGTTTCCCCTATCAGCATCCAGCCCAATATCATTAGGAATAGGCTTAACAGTTATTTCAAAGAGATATCCATCTGAAGTAAAATGGTGATTAAATGCATTAATGATGGCAAAAAAAATCATAATGAGTTCAGTGCCTGAATTAATTTGTTGTGGCAGAGAGGAGGAAGTAGAACCCTTCAGGGATTTGACAGTTTTCCAGAATTTTGACGGGTTCCCATTACAATCTGAAAGAGTGGTTACATAATAATCAGATTCAGCCTTTCTGATTTGTTTTACACAATGATTTCTCAGTTGCTTTAAAGCTTGCTGGTCCGGTCCGGGCCTAAGCCTGTGTTCCTGGCCTTGACCCAAGCATCATCTCTTTGATGAATGATTTCTGATAATTCCAGAGTGTACCAGGCATTCCATCTACCTTTAACCCTTCACTTTTTGAAGTGAGGATGATTATCCACAATAGTATTGAAGACATCTGCAAAGAGGCTGAAAGCTGAATCAGGTTCAGGGACAGCTGAAATACAATCAAGGTCACTAAAACAAAGATAATGTAAAAAAAGCCTGTTCACTGAAGTTTTCAAAGTTCCTCTTTGTGATGACACGAGGCTTAGATTTCTGTATTCTCACATCACTAACACAAAGAACTGGGCAGTGGTAACTAATGTTTTGGGCGAAGACACAAGTAGAAACATATTTCTCTGGTGAATTTGTTAAAATAAGATCTAACAGAGTTGACTTTGAAGGACCTCTAGGGTTGGGCCGTGAAGGCTTAGTCACCAGCTGGGTTGGGTTTAGATCATTACACATGTTTTTTTGGTTGTCTGAAGCCTGCATTTCCCAATCATAATTTAGGTCACCCAGGATAAGAAATTATGATTTAGTAAAAGAAGACAACAAGCTAGTTAACTCCTTGAGTGCCCAAAGGTTAGCAGAGGGAGGATGATAGACCCCTATTGTCACGATCGTGTGGAGGAGAGACGGACCAAAACGCAGCATGTGGAAAATAAGCCATCTTCTTTTATTTTTTCTACGAAGATGAACATGAAACGAAACACTATTACAAACTATACAAAAACAACAAACGACCGTGAAGCTATAAACGTAGTGCGCGCNTGTCACGATCGTGTGGAGGAGAGACGGACCAAAACGCAGCATGTGGAAAATAAGCCATCTTCTTTTATTTTTCCTACGAAGATGAACATGAAACGAAACACTATTACAAACTATACAAAAACAACAAACGACCGTGAAGCTATAAACGTAGGTCACACACACAGGCTACAAACGTTCAACATAGACAATTCCCCACAACCAGCTAAAGCCTATGGTTGCCTTAAATATGGCTCCCAATCAGAGACAACAATAACCAGCTGTCTCTAATTGAGACCCAATTCAGGCAACCATAGACTTTCCTAGATACCTACACTCAACCATAGACACAGCTAGACTACTATACTAAACATAAACCCAACTACTCTAATAAACCCCCTAAACCTTACAACCACCCTAGACACTACAAAAACCACATACATTCCCCATGTCACACCCTGACCTAACCAAAATAATTAAGAAAACAAAGAATACTAAGGCCAGGGCGTGACACCTATAACAGTTATGGATGCATTTCTCCCCAGAAAAAGGCCTAAAGATAGTAGCTCAATTTTTTGGTGCAAGGTAAATGGATTTCAGTAATGAGACTATAAAATTGTTTTTATAAAAATGTCCACTCCACCACCTCTACCCTGTTTTTCAGCTTTTAACGCATGATAACCATCAATATTCATATCAGAGTCCAGAATGTTCCCAGAGATCCAAGTTTCAGTCAATACCAGAATATCAGGATTTGTCTGCATAGCCCAGATCTTGATGTAGTCCAGTTTAAGAAGTAAGCTCCTAATGTTCAGATGCATCAGCAAGAGACTATTTGAGATCTTTAAAGTCACATGGAAACTGCAAGTCAAACAAGCTACGTTCAATAGGCGGTTGCCCCGAGTACTGGCTAAAGTGTGTGTTTGTCAATGTGTGTGTATTTGTCTATGTTTGCTTGTGTTCGTGCGTGCGTGCGTGGTGCCTGCGTGTGTGTGTGAGCTAAGTGGTGCAGCAGGGTATGTATGCCTCTGTGTTAAGCAATGCCAGAGAAGGTTGTTATCAGGAGATTGTGACCTCTGCCACGACTCATGTCACACGGCTGGGGGGGACCCTCCTTCCAGAGCAGCAGTGCACTGGCTCCTGGCTGTGTCAGAAGCAGAGAGAATATTTACCGCCTGATCTCTCTGTTTGGCCAGATCTGATTTCTGCTGGCCGGTCCTGGCTCTTTCCTTCACTTGACGCTGTTGATTTAGAACCAGGCTGTGCTTCAAGTGACGGTGCACAATGTAAGGGGTTGCACCACAGTTCCCAAGGTTCAGGCCAACACTGTTTCCAATTCCAGCTCAGCTGTGAATGATCTAACGAGTATGTGACCTAAAACGCAGCTTTTTATCATTTGACCTATTTTGCATTAGATGTTCTTTTGCTACGGCATCGACATGTTGCACAGAACCTAGACACCTCTCTGCACAGAACCTAGACACCTCTCTGCACAGGACCTAGACACCTCTCTGCACAGGACCTAGACACCTCTCTGCACAGGACCTAGACACCGTCTCTGCAGCAGAACTAGACCGCCTCTCTTGCCCAGGACCTAGACACCTCTCTGCACAGGACCTAGACACCTCTCTGCACAGGACCTAGACACCTCTCTGCACAGAACCTAGACACCTCTCTGCACAGAACCTAGACATCTCTCTGCACAGGACCTAGACACCTCTCTTGTTTGACCCAAAGCATGTGTGTCAGAGGAACAATTTGAATTGAAATTAAAACGTTTTATTTTGCTTCAACAGTATCTTTAGAAGGAAAAGACCTTTGAAAACTCTTTTCTTTTTTTCAAATCAAATTAAATCTAACGTTATTTGTCACATGCGCCGAATACAACAAGTGTAGACCTTACCGGGAAATGCTTACTTTACAAGCCCTTAAGCAACAGCACAGTTGAAGAAGAGTTAAGAAAGTATTTACCAAATAAACTAAAGTAAAAAATTATCAAAAGTAACACAATAAAATAACAATAATGAGGCTATATACAGGGGGTACCGGTACCAAGTCAGTGTGTGGGGGTACAGGTTAATCGAGGTAATTTGTACATGTTGGTAGGGATGAAATGACTATGCATAGATAATAAACTGTGAATAGCAGCAGTGTACAAAACAAAGGGGGGGGGGGGGTCAATGTAAATAGTCAGGTGGCCATTTGATTACATTTTCAGCAGTCTTATGGCTTGGGGGTAGAAGCTGTTAAGGAGCTTTTTGGTCCTAGACTTGTCGCTCCAGTACCGCTTGCCGTGCGGTAGCAGAGATAACAGTCTATGACTTGGGTGACTGGAGTCTCTGACAATTTTATGGGCTTTCCTCTGACACTGCCTATTATATAGGTCCTGGATGGCAGGAAGCTTGGCCCCAGTGATGTACTGGGCCGTACGCACTACCCTCTGTAGCAGATGCCGAGCAGTTGCCATACCAGGCGGTGATGCAACCGGTCAGGATGCTCTCGATGGTGCAGCTGTAGAACTTTTTGAGGATCTGGGGACCCATGCCAAATCTTTTCAGTCTCCTGAGGGGGAAAAGTTGTTGTCGTGCCCTCTTCATGACTGTCTTGGTGTGTTTGGACCATGATAGTTTGTTGATGTGGACACCAAGGAACTTGAAACTCTCGACCCGCTCCCCTACAGCCCCGTTGATGTTAATGGAGGCCTGTTCGGTCCACCTTTTCCTGTAGTCCACGATCAGCTCCTTTGTAATGCTCACATTGAAGTTTGACAAAGGTTATTGTGTAATAGTTTCTCCCCATAATAGTCATATAAGGGCACTTTAAGACAAGAACACTCAACTATGTCCAGTTATTAAGGTAATTTTATTTTATGGTCATTTTCTTTTTATTGTAATTTTCTTTCATGGTCATTGCTAGAAATTAATTCATTTAGATAGCAACACTAATGTAGAAGCATATTGTATATTGTTGAGATGAACAAGCTGAATTGAATGGGTCATGAGGGTATGTTTAATAACATTTGATCTGATAAAAGGAGTCAAAATGAATACACTTAATCCTTGCTGATTCAATATCAGACCACATGATTTGGAAACTTCAATTTATGAACACTTTAATGGACATTGCTTCTTTGTAATCCATTTTCATGCGATTTTCTTTTATCTAATATAAGTAATCCATGATAGTTTATTCAATACATGGTCTACCTATTTCCAAAATAAACATTTTGAAATTAGCCTGAGACATTTCTTGGCTTACAGAGGAATGTACACTGCTCAAAAAAATAAAGGGAACACTTAAACAACACAATGTAACTCCAAGTCAATCACACTTCTATGAAATCAAACTGTCCACTTAGGAAGCAACACTGATTGACAATAAATTTCACATGCTGTTGTGCAAATGGAATAGACAAAAGGTGGAAATTATAGGCAATTAGCAAGACACCCAAAAAAGGATGTGATCTGCAGGTGGTGACCCAGACCACTTCTCAATTCCTATGCTTCCTGGCTGATGTTTTGGTCACTTTTGAATGCTGGCGGTGCTCTCACTCTAGTGGTAGCATGAGACCGGAGTCTAGAACCCACACAAGTGGCTCAGGTAGTGCAGTTCATCCAGGATGGCACATCAATGCGAGCTGTGGCAAAAAGGTTTGCTGTGTCTGTCAGCGTAGTGTCCAGAGCATGGAGGCGCTACCAGGAGACAGGCCAGTACATCAGGAGACGTGGAGGAGGCCGTAGGAGGGCAACAACCCAGCAGCAGGACCGCTACTCTCCCTTTGTGCAAGGAGGTGCACTGCCAGAGCCCTGCAAAATGACCTCCAGCAGGCCACAAATGTGCATGTGTCAGCATATGGTCTCACAAGGGGTCTGAGGATCTCATCTCGGTACCTAATGGCAGTCAGGCTACCTCTGGCGAGCACATGGAGGGCTGTGCGGCCCCACAAAGAAATGTCACCCCACCATGACTGACCCACCGCCAAACCGGTCATGCTGGAGGATGTTGCAGGCAGCAGAACATTCTCCACGGCGTCTCCAGACTCTGTCACGTCTGTCACATGTGCTCATGTGCTCAGTGTGAACCTGCTTTCATCGTGAAGAGCACAGGGCGCCAGTGGCGAATTTGCCAATCTTGGTGTCTCTGGCAAATGCCAAACGTCCTGCACTGTGCTGGGCTGTAAGCACAACCCCCACCTGTGGACGTCGGGCCCTCATACACCTCATGGAGTCTGTTTGACCGTTTGAGCAGACACATGCACATTTGTGGCCTGCTGGAGGTCATTTTGCAGGGCTCTGGCAGTGCACCTCCTTGCACAAAGGCGGAGGTTGCGGTCCTGCTGCTGGGTTGTTGCCTCCTATGGCCTCCTCCACGTCTCCTGATGTACTGGCCTGTCTCCTGGTAGCGCCTCCATGCTCTGGACACTACGCTGACAGACACAGCAAACCTTTTTGCCACAGCTCGCATTGATGTGCCATCCTGGATGAACTGCACTACCTGAGCAACTTGTGTGGGTTCTAGACTCCGTCTCATGCTACCACTAGAGTGAGAGCACCGCCAGCATTCAAAAGTGACCAAACACTCAGCCAGGAAAGCATAGGAATTGAGAGGTGGTCTGTGGTCACCACCTGCAGAATCACTCCTTTTTTGGGGGTGTCTTGCTAATTGCCTATAATTTCCATCTTTTGTCTATTCCATTTGCACAACAGCATGTGAAATTTATTGTCAATCAGTGTTGCTTCCTAAGTGGACAGTTTGATTTCACAGAAGTGTGATTGACTTGGAGTTACATTGTGTTGTTTAAGTGTTCCCTTTATTTTTTTGAGCAGTGTATTTTCTCTTCTAATAACTGACCATATATTACCATGTCCTCAAATTGCTACCATGGAGTACATTCCTAATATGGTATGCATATTGATTGAAATATTACTCAGAATGACTTAGTAACTGCATAACATAAGAAAAATAAATATATCACCTTGAATATTGTGTCATGTTGCTCTGCTTGGCTTTCTTTGCTTTCTGCTGTATTGTTGTGTGTACATATTGGTTCACTTTTGGTATAGTATTTTTACACTATTGCTTTGCCAATAGCGGTGTAACATGCATACTAACCTAGGGGAATATACTGTAGAGCTGTAAGGCAGTAAATGGAGAGAGACCTGTGCAGTAACGATTGCCAATACAGCAGCCGGGAATCAACCATCGACTTATTGGGTACTTTGATCCGCACATCAACCCACAGGAGCTGGAGACCTCCATGATATATGATTATGCAAAGCTCACAGTGTTTTCTCCTCTGACTGGTGCCGGTTTCAAATACGGACACACAGGCTGCGCTTATACAGGCAGCCCAATTCTGATATTTTTTCCCCAATAATTTTTAACAATCAAATCCGATCTTTTCACACCAGATCTTTTCAGAGCTGATCTGATTGGTCAAAAGACCAATTAGTGAAGACAAAAAAAGCTGAATTGGGCTGCCTTTGTAAACGCAGCCACATGTACACACAAACATACACACGCACACACAAAAACACATGAGCATGTTCATGCTTGCTCTCACATATGCTCACACACACAGCAGAAAACACCACAATAGCCGCATTAATGTTTCATAACATCATGCTCAATACAAAACGCAATAAGTGTTTCTTGTAAGACGACTCCCAGGCACTCATAGCACTTCAGTGTGGAGCGAGGTCTCCTCCTCAGAGGTCTGTCCGGCAGGTTTGTCTGACTCACTTTGTCTCCATTGGATGACATCTGATGCTGCTGAAGCCCAGGTCTGGTAAGGCAAGCTAACAGGCAAGCTGGCTAACAGGCTAGCTGGGTGGTGGGTGGGATAACAAATCAAATGTTATTGGTTGGGCACACATATTTTGCTGATGTTATGCTTATGTTCCTAGCACCAACAGTGTTAGTAATACCTAACAAAACAAAACAATACATGTAAATCCCCCCCAAATAAAAAGAAAGGAATTAAGAAATATAGAAATATTAGAATGAGTCCGGTTATACAGTATAGGATGAGCCTTGACTATAATACAGTATATACATATGAAGTGGGTAAAACAGTATGCAAACATTATTAAAGACAGGCTAGCTTTCAAGATCAGCTTGCTAACAGGCTAGCTAACAGGTTAGCTTGTGGAGTGGGTGGGATAACAAGCTAGCTGTATAACATGCTAGCAGGCTAACAGGCTAGCTGCATAGTGGGCTGGCTAGCAGGGCAGTTATAGGATTTCCTGGAGAGGAACAAGGGACAAAAGATCAAACACAGAGCAAGAGAGAGAAGGTTCTGACATACGTAGATACTCAGGGGGGAGGGGGGATAAATGTTAGAGCCACCGTGATCCCCCTAACCAGATTCCCCAGGAACAGCACAAATCCTTCTGTCCAATATCATGATACATAAACAGTAGTAATCCCCATGTCCTAAACTGCTCATCTGGCCAGACTAGCCTCATCCTTCATCCAGGCCTCCCTTCCTCCCTCCCAGTGAGGTCAGGTCAGGCATTCAGGTGGATTTTAGCCACTGCTTCAAATATATCCCCCCTCCCTACTATTTCCAAAATGGCTCCTGCTAGTTCCTCCCGTGATTTTAATTCCCTTGGATTTGTATGAACATGATCCGCGCCACTGATGAGAGGCAGCAAAATAAATCTGGATTGAAWGGTCACGAACGGAGCATATGACGATGACAGATGGATGACTGGTGAAAGGATAATTGGTAATCAGAAACACCCAGCGATCTATTGATTGGAAGATGGACAGTGGCATTAAATGTGATATTAGGACATACAATAAATCGCCATTATTCAAATGAAAGCATGGGAAAATATGATGATTTATTACAATGTAAATTCAACCGTAGGCAGACAAGTTTAGCGTATCCAAAGTCTTTTTTCAATGTCCCAAACTGTTTTAAGCCATTTTCCATGTAATTTAGAAATATTAATCATGATTACTTGACATAGTCCGCCATAATATTGACATATTCCTTAACTAATGCTTCCTGCAGTAAATGGTTGTCAGAGCGGAACATCATGGCCTGTAACTGATGACTGATATGCTAACTACAGGACATGCTGCTCAATCACATCTCTCCTGTTTGTTTTGATCCAAAGGTTTAGCTGTATTTAGAACTGTAAATTATTGTATATTATATTGGAATGGTTTTGATTGATAATCAGATACAGTATGACAAGTAGCATTGTGTTCCTGTCAAAATTACAATCATCGAAACTAACAATTGCGGACCTGGGCTTTTAAAAAATGTCAAGCCTAAAGTCTCTTGTTTCAGACAAGCCTTAAAAATATGTCAGGATTTTTTTGTTGTCACCCAGCAAATCAGCTCGGGTGCAACAAAACACACAGAGCACTCTTGACTCTGAATGAGGAATTACAGGCGTCAGCTGTATGTTTGGGAAAAGAAGAGAGAGGACATTGACATGCAAATGATTGTCTTGAACTTTATCGACCTGGAAACCTTTAAGTTAATTTGCAGTTGGGAGTGGCTAATGGAAGTGAGGCCTCCAGTAACTCTTAAGGAGTCAATCTACCTGGTTTAGAGGAAGTGAGCTCATAGATCTCTTGATTGACACCACAGTTACACTGTGACATAACAAACAGGGGTGAGTCAGAGAGAGAGAGCGAGAGAGAGAGAGAGAGAGAGAGAGAGTAAGAGTAATCCCGGAACACACTGTGGAGCCCAACAAAGACCTGCAACGGCTCCACACTGCATCCTGGAGCTCAGCTTAAGAGGGGCCTCCTCGGGCCAGTTACAAACCCATGGTAGCTGCAATTGCTCCTCGCGACCTGCAGTGAGAAGTCAAGTATTGTTTTTGAATTCATGAGCGCGGATCATAAATATTGCACACAGAGGGCTCGTTCCCCCTCATGAAAAATGCAGTGAATGCGTGGTTGCATGGTTTGCCTACACCCCCTGGCTGTAACAGGGCTCTGATGGTGGACTTCAGGGACGTATCCATGTTAGTGTAGTATCATGCTACCATTAGAATCAAAACAAGACAAGGTTTTTGCAAGTTAGACAACAGGGGCCTGGAAACCGAGTTAACCAGTTCAATTAGAGCATGTTACAGTGGGCCTTTGAGCGTGACTTACTAGTTCTAAATAACTAGCTAGGCAAATAATATGGGATCAGACAGTGCATAACACTTTTAAGAAATGGCAAAAAGGCAAAACACTGTCAAATTTAAAATGGCCCAAGTGTTACATTTTCCAATCATGATGTGACCAGCACTGCTTCAGTAGTAGGCAGCATTGTTTACTACCACAACATAACGTTACTACTGTAACAAGTAGTGTTACTACAATGTCCCTACTGTACTGCAGCATACATTTCAATAGCTGCAAAATGAAATGTATCCCCAAGTCTAGATAGGGGTCTCTGCATTCTCTCCTTCTAGACAGTACGGCACTGCATGGCCCTTTTCTCTCTAAGTGTCTGTGTGGTCACGCCACCAGAGGAGATAAAAAATAAAGCGTCATGCCATAAATGGGTTATGGTGGCCGGTGATGGATTAAAGCGCGGGGAGGAAGCGTCTCTCCCAACATTAGGGTGTCTGAGATGTCACAGGCAGAGATCTCTCATTAATCGCCCTGCCTTTACATTACTGCGTTAGCTTTATTAGTAGCTTGAAGTCTACAAGCACTCCGCTGAGGCAGGAGGCAGGACATATCTCTCTCTCTCTCCAGGCGCAAGGATCTATGCCTGTGGTGACCTGCTCACCTCCATCTGTAGGCCTTAGCATAATGCTGCTTTGGTAGAGGAACATGGAAAAAGGACCCAAAAGTGGAATTGCTTTTCTTATTGCATCTCCCTGTGAGCATGAATAAACAACACATGACGCACAGATTCACAAACAGACCACTAATAACGACACTTTATTGGCCATTCGCTTGGTTTTGAGTGTTCTTCAAACACACGTGAATCCAGAAACCCTTTTGCTTTTCCAATGCTTTTACAGTGCACACAGCAGCATTAATATATCTCCACATTTCCTTTCCCACTCAGCCCCAATCAGTCATTCCCTTCTCAATAACATAATAGTTCTGTGTGAAAATAGATTTTTAGGAACATGCCCCTCCCACTTCAATCTCCTTTCTTCCCCTCTCCAGATTAACTCCGCCCATCTCCGTGATTTACCCCATAGTTGTTATTAATAAGCAGAAATTGATTTAGCTGTGTTGATAAAACATCCATGTGTGTATGGGTGTTGTTTGGCTGTGCATCAGGACTAGCAGGGAGGAGGGAGGGAGGGGGGAAGGGAGGAGGGAGGGAGGGAGGAGAATGTGATTGCCACACGAAGTGAAGGCATCTGCGGAGGCGGAGGGGGAGGGGGGAGGAGCAAAGGTGTATTTGCATGCAGAATCCGTGACGCAAACGGACCTGGGTGTAGAGGGGAAACCCACACGGCCGGTGAGGAGCTAGGGCCGGGAGGCGATGGCGTGCAGGAGGCATGTGGGAGTTGAGATGAAGATGTATAGCCTCTACATTAGAGTGATCCTGAGCGGCCCTCTCCCTTCCCAGAGCCCAGAGCCCCATCACTCTTCCCTCTCTTCCCTCTCCAGAGGCCAAAGTGAGCAGCTTAATCACCGCAGAGCTGTCCCTGATTGGCTTAAGTGTCTCTGGGCCTGTACTGCAGCTCGCTCGGCCAGGCAGGCCAGCAGTGTCAAGCCCTGACCAGCCCTGGACATCATGGCTGACCATCAATCAGCCCCACAGGAGACGCCCACCTGCCCAGGTGAGTACCCTCTAAAGTAGTCCCTAACCTCTGGGGAGCATGGATAACTTTCTCAGGCCAGTGCAGGATGAGGAGCGGGTTGTAGCCCTTCTTCTGGTCAATCATAATCTTAGGGAGAAGCTGCACACAATTTCCCATGAGCGGTACCCGATCTGTGCAAATCGACACTGCTCCCACTTCGTTTGTTCTACACACACACAGGTAGCTGTTTGTCTGGCCAGTGGCTCGCCACGTCCGTTCACATGGAGGAGGAGGCGGGGGACCAGCGGCGGCTCCAGGCCCAGGTATTGGTTTTCCCCTGAGGGAGAGTTCTAATTAGGTAATTGACTGATGCACAAAGCAGGTGCATGTATCCGTTACAGGAGGCTCGACCTGTTCATTATTAAACAGTGACCCTCTCCGCCACTCGTGCCAAAGCCCGAGGAGAAGGGGAGAATGTCCTTGGATCAGACGCACTCGTAATTACACTTGCCGGTCACCGGAGTCATTTCTGTTGGCTTCACATGGAGGAAAGAGATCGACGGCCACTCAGGTTTCTTCTGCTGATGGAGACTACATACATCACTGTCCAGTGGTACAAAAGACATGGGATTGCCTGAGAAAACAAACAACAGACAAAACATTTGTATTGGAGAACGGGGAACAAAGTAACACAGGGTCAGTTGTAACAGCTTAATAACTTAAATTTGAAATCACTTAAAAAGCTGTTATTCAATGTGCTAATGCTTGGTTAGTGTCTCTAAATGCCTTAATAGCTTGTGTTTAAATCCATTAATTCTGGATTTGAAGGATTCAAGTAAATATACAGTCCAAAAGTATTTGGACAGTGACCCATTTGTTGGTTGTTTTGGCTCTGTACTCCATTCAAAATGGTACAATGACTATGGGGTTAAAGTGGAGACTGACAGCTTTAATTTGAGGGTATTTTCATCTAAATCGGGTGAACCGTTTTTGTACTTAGACCTCCCAATTTAACGAACCAAAAGTATTTGGACAAATTCACATATGTGTATAAATAACCCCTATCGATGTCCTCTCCACTGCAGAAATCGAATAAGCATAAAAAAACATCCCCATAAAAATCTGTCTGTTAATTTTTTTTTGCATAGGCTGCGTCTCAATCCATCGCATCCACTGATGTCGGCCTTCTGCATTTGCGGTGAAAGGTGGCAGAGCTACAGCAGTGTTTCTCAGACCATGAGAAAATTGATCTTCTCACGAAAACGTCTGTAGTGTCCAAATGTTATTATGACCACTCTATGGAAAGATGAGACTTTCACAAACTTGATGGTGCTCTTCCTGTCCAGGTTGGCACCCCACCTCGGGTTTGTGACGTGGGGGAGATCTTCATGGGCTATACTCGGCCTTGTCTCAGGGTAGTAAGTTGGTGGTTTGAAGATATTCCTCTAGTGGTGTGGGGGCTGTGCTTTGGCAAAGTGGGTGGGGTTATATCCTGCCTGGTTGGCTCTGTCCGGGGGTATCGTCAGACGGGGCCACAGTGTCTCCCGGCCCCTCCTGTCTCAGCCTCCAGTAATTATGCTGCAATAATTTATGTGTCGGGGGGCTAGGGTCAGTCTGTTATATCTGGAGTATTTCTCCTGTCTTATCCGGTGTCCTCTGTGAATTTAAGTATTTTCTCTCTCTCTCTCTCTCTCTCCCTCCCTCCCTCTCCTTCTTTCTTTCTTTCTTTCTTTCTCTCTCCTCTCGGAGAACCTGAGCCCTAGGACCATGCCTCAGGACTACCTGGCCTGATGACTCCTTGCTGTCCCCAGCCCACCTGGTCGTGCTGCTGCTCCAGTTTCAACTATTCTGCCTGCCGCTAGGGAACCCTGACCTGTTCACCGGACATGATACCTTGTCCCGGACCTGCTGTTTTCGACTATCTCTCTCTACCGCACCTGCTGTCTCTAACTCTGAATGATCGGCTATTAAAAGCCAACTGACATTTACTCCTGAGGTGCTGACCGGTTGCACCCTCTACAACCACTGTGATTATTATTATTTGACCCTGCTGCGCATCTATGAACATTTGAACATCTTGGCTATGTACTGCTATAATCTCCACCTGGCACAGACAGAAGAGGACTGGCTCTAACCAGAATAGAAAGAGAGGGATGCCCCGGTGCACAACTGAGCAAGAGGACAAGTACATTAGAGTGTCTAGTTTGAGAAACAGACGTATCACAAGTCCTCAACTGGCAGCTTCATTAAATAGTACCCGCAAAACACCAGTCTCAACGTCAACAGTGAAGAGGTGACTCCCGGATGCTGGCCTTCTAGGCAGAGTGGCAAAGAAAAAGCCATATCTCTGACTGGCCAATAAAAATAATATATTAAGATGGGCAAAAGAACACAGACACTGGACAGAGGAACTCTGCCTAGAAGGCCAGTATCCCGGAGTTGGCTCTTCACTGTTGACGTTGATACTGTTCTGTGAAGGGAATAGTACACAGCGTTGTACGAGATCTTCAGTTTCTTGGCAATTTCTCGTATGGAATAGCCTTCATTTCTCAAAACAAGAATCTTTAATCAGAACATTGGTTTTCAGCTGTGCTAACATAATTCCAAAAAGGGTTTTCTAATGATCAATTAGCCTTTTAAAATCATAAACTTGGATTAGCTAACACAACGTGCCATTGGAACAAAGGAGTGATGGTTGCTAATAATGGGCCTCTGTATGCCTATGTAGATATTCCATAAGAAATCAGCCATTTCCAGCTACAATAGTCATTTCCAACATTAACAATGTCTACACTGTATTTCTGATCAATTTGATGTTATTTGAATGGACAAAAAATTGCTTTTCTTTCAAAAACAAGGAAATTTCTTAGTGACCCCAAACTTTATAATGGTAGTGTATATTTTCCAAGTCCTTGTTCAGCCATGACTTCTTGAAACATAGGATATTACAGTTCTTCAGATAACTTTGACAGAATAGTCTCGAACGGAGCTCATCCAGTTTATTCTTCACTGATTGCACGTTCGCCAGTAGAACGGAGGGTAGAGGTGGTTTGTCCACCCGCCGACGTAGCCTTGTCAGGTATCCCGTATGCCGGCCTCTATAACGTTACCTCTTCCTTTTTGGAGTGTTGGGGATTTGGGCCTGGTCCAGAACGAGCAGTATGTCCTTCGCCTCCAACTCATTGAAGTAGAAATCTTCATCCAAATCAACGTTAGCGACTGCAATTCTGATGTCCAGGAGATCTATTTGGTGGAGACATTCTGTACAAAAATAGATAAGGTTAACGAAAAAAAKAAACATAAAATAGCACAATTGATCAGGAGCCTGTAAAACGGCTGCTATTCCCCCCCAGCGCCATTTTACAGTTACAGTGTGTAATGGTAGCTGAGATATGTATGCTGTTTGTATAAAACATATTATTAATCTAACTCAAATAATCTTTTCATAACAAGCAAAAGCCTAAAAGTGTTAATTTGTTCCCCATTCTCCTCTAGATAACAAACGGTTTCAACTTCTATAGGTACAGTAAGTGGAAGTGCCCCAGGCAATTGAGTAACATAGGAAATTCATCATCCTATATTTGCATTTACAAATGGGATTGATCAGTGCAACTGGCAATAGCATCTTACTATATCCACAGAGCTGCCTCATAATCCACAGCCTTCAGCATCCTTTCCTTCCACAGATACACCACACTATTCCGGGTTATGTTCATTTTTAAGTGAGGTAGACATGTTCCCAAGTGAAAGCCAGCGGTGAGTCAATCTTGTCTATTTGAAGCAGCTCATCGTTGAGAGAGTGATATGGAGTGTTGGGTTGCTGCCGGGCTCTCACTGCAGTTTATTCACAGAAGGAGGCAAAGCGTTCGGGATATGGATTGATAGAAGAGAAGGGAATTGATTGGCTGCGTGTGTGCGGGCTCCAGCGGCTCAGGAAGCTGGAGACGGCCGGGCCATTTTAATTCAGCCGGACCACACATTTAATTTCTCCATGTGGGAAGGAGCTACTGAGAAGTGATGCAACAGCTTTTGTGTCACAGATTTTCAAGTCAAATAAATAAAGTTGCGGCTCTCTGGCCAGTGAAATATGGTTTACTTTCAATTCCCTAAGACTGCCTCCTGAGACCACTATGCAGCATTGACAAACCGACTCAATGTCAAATAATGACACCATTAACATCAAAACAGCCAAGAAGCAGATCAAGCATGTCAGTGGACGTATTGATGGCCCTATGTCATAATGCTCAACCAAACCTATTGATGGCCCTATGTCATAATGCTCAACCAAACCTATTGATGCGCCCTATGTCATAATGCTCAACCAAACCTATTGAGTTACACAAATAAAGACTTCTTGACGGTACACTACATACAGTATATCTATCATGTATCATTGGTCAGATCGTGGTCCTTGTCGTGAGGATGGGCTGAGGATAGGTGGTGACCCCGAGGGGGTCATCCCATGAAGAGGGAATCTGGACACCCACTGGGTCTAATCTGACACATCCCAGGAGGGAGGGACACTACAGAGTGACCTGAACCCTGGAGAGCAGGGATTACAATGTCTCAGTGTCTTCTCTCTCTCCTTTCCTCTCCCCTGCCGGCAACCTCAGCAATCCAATTTATGGATTAGAATGGAGACAGTAACGCTAGGATTACATGAGGAGATGATATTGGGTGTTTATCCCCAAACAATCGCTAATCTAATTGAAACTAATCTAATCTCATCTATTCTAATCACTCTTAAGAGAATCATTACTCCAGCCGGACAAGGTTGTATTCGCAGATGGAGGAAAAGGTCCACCATCAAATCAAATCCAAATCAAATGAAATGTATTGGTGACATACACGTGTTTAGCAGAATATATTGTGGGTGTAGCAAAATGCTTGTGTTTCTAGCTCCGACAGTGCAGTAATATCCAACAACTAATATCTAACAGTTTCAGAACATATACCCAAAATAAACATAAATCTAAGTAAGGAATGGATTAAGACTATATATACATATATGTCAGAGTGGCATTGGACTAAGATACAGTGGCATAGTATAGAGTACAGTATATACATATGAGATGGGTGACGCAATATTTACACACAATTAAAATGACTAAGATAGCGGAGAATAGTATAGAGTATTATATATATGAGATGAGTAAAGAAAGATACAGAGACATTAAAACTTCTTACGGCTGAGATCCCGTTAATGGGATCGATATGACAACAGCCAGTGAAAGTGCAGGGCGCCAAATTCAAAACAACAGTAATCACATAATTAAAATTCCTCAGACATACAAGTATTTTACACCATTTTAAAGATACACTTCTTGTTAATCCCATCACAGTGTCCGATTTCAAATAGGCTTTTCGGCGATGGTGCGTTATGTTCAGTAATGTTTTGCTTCCAAAACATCCTGTGATTTTGCAGAGAGCCACATCAATTTACAGAAATACTCATAATAAACATTGATAAAAGATACAAGTATTAAACATGGAACTTTAGATAAACTTCTCCTTAATGCAAAGGCTGTGTCAGATTTCAAATAAACTTTACGGAAAAAGCACACCATGCTATAATCTGATTACAGCGCTCAGAGCCCAAATAAGCCATAAAGATATCCGCCATTTTTTGGAGTCAACAGAAGTCAGAAATAGCATTATAAATATTCACTTACCTTTGATGATCTTCATCAGAATGCACTCCCAGGAATCCCAGTTCCACAATAAATGTTTGTTTTGTTCGATATAGTCCATAATTTATGTCCAAATACCTTCATTTTGTTAGCGCGTTCAGTCCAGTAATCCACATTCATGACGCGCAGGTCAGATGAAAAGTCAAACAATTCCATAACAGTTCGTAGAAACATGTCAAACGATGTATAGAATCAATRTTTAGGATGTTTTTAACATAAATCTTCAATAATGTTTCAACCGGAGAATTCCTTTGTCTTCAGAAATGCGATGGAAAGCAGGTCGCTCTCACGTGAGTGTGCATGTTCAGCTCGTGCCAGACACCTGATTCAAAGAGCTCTCCTTCCCTCATTCTTCACAGTAGAAGCATCAAACAAGGTTCTAAAGACTGTTGACATCTAGTGGAAGCCMTAGGAAGTGCAAAATGACCAATATCCCACTGTATATTGGATAGGCAAACCTACAAACCTCAGATTTCCCACTTCCTGGTTGGATTTTTTCTCAGGTTTTTGCCTGCCATATGAGTTCTGTTTTACTCACAGACATCATTCAAACCGTTTTAGAAACTTCAGAGTGTTTTCTATCCAAATCTACTAATAATATGCATATCTTAGCCTCTGAGCCTGAGTAGCAGACAGTTTATTCTGGGCACCTTTTCATCCAAGCTACTCAATACTGCCACCCAGCCATAAGAAGTTAATGAAGTGGCTAGTGTTTCATTTCCTTAAAGTGGCCAGTGATTCCTAATCTATGTCTATAGGCAGCAGCCTCTGATGTGCTGGAGATGGATGTTCAACAGTCAGTGGTGTAGTATAGAGTGCAATACAGTATACAGTAATCCCTCGTTTATCGCGGGGGTTACGTTCCGAAAATGACCCGCGATAAGTGAAATCCGCGAAATAGAAAACTTTTTTTTTTTTTACAATTAGCAACTATTACATGTATACAAATACAGTGACTCACGTGTAGGCCGTTTCGTCGACATTATGGGTTTAGGAGATGTTCGAAATTACAAGATAATTTGGCCAACTTAATGTAAATTTGCCAAGCTGTTTTATGTACGTACACATAACTGCACGAGACGACAAAATGATAGCACAATTCGTAGCATGTTTTGATACAAGAAGCGGGAGTGAGTTTTTAGCGAATCAGAATGCAGAGCACAATGCACCAAAAAAAAAAATGCATTATGAAAATCCGCGAAATAGCGAATCCGCGATAAGTGAACCGCGAAGTGGCGAGGGATCACTGTATACATATGAAATGGGTGATGCTATTTGTAAACACAATTTAAAATTGACTAAGATACAGTAGAATATTGTGGAGTGCAGTTTATACATATGAGATGAGTAATGCTAGATACGGAAACATTTTTAAAGTGGCTAGTGATCCATTTCTAAAAGTAGTCGGTGATTCCTAATATCTATGTCTATAGGCAGCCGCCTCTGATGTGCTAGCGATGGCCTTTTAGCAGTCTGATGGCCTTGAGATAAAAGCTGTCTTTCAGTCTCTCGGTCCCAGCTTTGATGCACCTGTACTGACCTCGCCCTCTGGATGATAGTGGGGTGAACAGGCAGTGGCTCGGGTGGTTGATGTCCTTGATGATCTTTTTGGCCTTTCTATGGCATCGGGTGCTGTAGGTGTCCATGAGGGCGGGAAGTTTGCCCCCGGTAATGCGTTGGTCAGACCACACCACCCTCTGGAGAGCTTTGTGGTTGTGGGCGGTGCAGTTGCCGTACATGCACAACATACTGTAAATGAATCTAAACTCAGCAAAAAAAGAAACGTCCCTTTTTCAGGACCCTGTCTTTCAAAGATAATTCATAAAAATCCAAATAACTTCACAGATCTTCATTGTAAAGGTTTTAAACACTGTTTCCCATGCTTGTTCAATGAACCATAAACAATTAATGAACATACACCTGTGGAACGGTCGTTAACACACTAACAGCTTACAGACGGTAGGCAATTAAGGTCACAGTTATGAAAACTTAGGACACTAAAGAGGCCTTTCTACTGACCCTGAAAAAACACCAAAAGAAAGATGCCCATGGTCCCTGCTCATCTTTGTGAACGTGCCTTAGGCATGCTGCAAGGAGGCATGAGGACTGCAGATGTGGCCAGGGTAATAAATTGCAATGTCCGTACTGTGAGACGCCTAAGACAGAGCTACAGGGAGACAGGACGGACAGCTGATCGTCCTCGCGTGGCAGACCATGTGTAATAACACCTGCACAGGATCGGTACATCCGAACATCACACCTGCGGGACAGGTACAGGATGGCAACAACAACTGCCCGAGTTACAGCAGGAACGCACAATCCCTCATCAGTGCTCAGACTGTCCGCAATAGGCTGAGAGAGGCTGGACTGAGGGCCTGTAGGCCTGTTGTAAGGCAGGTCCTCACCAGACATCACCGGCAACAACATTGCCTATGAGCACAAACCCACCTTCGCTGGACCAGAAAGGACTGTCAAAACGTGCTCTTCACTGACGAGTCGCGGTTTTGTCTCACCAGGGATGATGGTCGGATTCGCGTTTATCGTCGAAGGAATGAGCGCTACACCGAGGCCTGTACTCTGGAGCGGGATCYATTTGGTGGTGGAGGGTCTGTCATGGTCTGGGGCAGTGGGTCACAGCATCATCCGACTGAGCTTGTTGTCGTTGCAGGCAATCTCAATGCTGTGCGTTACAGGGAAGACATCCTCCTCCCTCATGTGGTACCCTTCCTGCAGGCTCATCCTGACATGTCACTCCAGCATGACAATGCCACCAGCCACACTGCTCGTTCTGTGCATGATTTCCTGCAAGACAGGAATGTCAGTGTTCTGCCATGGCCATCGAAGAGCCCAGATCTCAATCTCATTGAGCACATCTGGGACCTGTTGGATCTGAGGGTAAGGGCTAGGGCCATTCCCCCCAGAAATGTCCGGGAACTTGCGACGGTGCCTTGGTGGAAGAGTGGGGTAACATCTCACAGCAAGAACTGGCAAATCTGGTGCAGTCCATGAGGAGGAGATGCACTGCAGTATTTAATGCAGCTGGTGGCCACAGCAGATACTGACTGTTACTTTTGGTTTTTACCCCCCCTTTGTTCAGGGACACATTATTCAATTTCTGTTAGTCACATGTCTGTGGAACTTGTTCAGTTTATGTCTCAGTTGTTGAATCTTGTTATGTTCATACAAATATTTACACATGTTAAGTTTGCTGAAAATAAATGCAGTTGACAGTGAGAGGACGTTTCTTTTTTTGTTGAGTTTAGTATGCTATTCAGAAACTTCCAAAACATTTTTATACCAGCAAAACATGAGCCCTAATTAAGAATACATTTTATTCAATTTCTTCTTACCTACAGTAACATGCATATTCTACACTGGCAGCAAGACAACTTCTGTTCTCTAGAACACAGTAGATATTCAGTCCTGAGATTGGAATCAGCAGTATTCTGCTTACTCCAACGTATAGGCCATTCTGTAACTTTGTTAAAAACATTAAAAATAATGTCCTGCAGCAATGATCAGACAAATATCATTTTCAGAGCAAAGAAACAAACTCATCATTGTTTCTGCTTACATAAGTCTACCAGTTGCAGGGCAGATATGGAACCGTGTGTTAGGCGACAACCCTCATAAACCCTTTAATCTTTGAGTTGTGTGCCCCCAGTTTTGCCTATGAGATCCTATCAGGCCATATTAGTAGATACAGATAGATATTCATCATACAGACATGACCAGCTGATCATAATGTACGCAAAAGCTTGAACAATCAACCAAATAATCTAATAAGCAGAGATGTGAGCTGTAGRTTTGATTGGATTGACTAGGATTAGGATTTACTAACGGTAAACAAGACCTTTGATTGTATAGCAGTGATAAGATGCTTCTTGAGTAGCAAGGTACACCTCTAATCCATTAAACCATGTCCGGGAGGTTTTTAAACAATAGATTGGATATCCTCTCAGTTATTTGGGCAAACTAAAGTTACTGGAATGTTTTTTTATTATCTTTTGCCTTGTCTTGAACAATTTGGAACATCCACAAGAGCAACACAAATGGTAGGTTGTGTTTGTCTTACTGGTGTTAATTTCCTCTCCTCCATCCTACCACCCACCGTACCACAAGCAGTGGTGAAGGAGCCYTAATCTGTGTGTTTGGATAACTGAGTCAACCAAGCCAAGAAAAACACAAAATACCCACAATGCACTTATCTGTAAATGCCTATGGCTTTTTGGCATTCCACAGCACTGTAAACCCCACAATCCTTTTCTCTAGGCTGTAGCCCCATAGTAATAACTCTAGAGGTTTATGTTCAACATCATGGATGTCAATGACTGGGGTTTTCATGCCTGCTCTCCTTTCTGTTCTCCTGAGACCCCAGTAGCCACTAGTTCCTTGTTTCTCAGTCTGTTGGAGACCACCACTTTTAAAAGATGACACTACTTCATGCTTAACTAATACCTTTCATCCCAAACACTATATAAAATAACTCCTTAAAACACCAAACGACTCAGCTCTCTCCTTTCTGAACGTGACCTCTGAACCCTACGAAGCTTGAAGCCCCCTTAAACCCACCTTCTCCAACTAAAAAAACACCAGGCCCTATCCCCCAAAGAGGGGACTTCAGACAGTTTTTTTTCTTACTGCTTCAAATGCTTTTCCACACCCACAAATAGGACTGTAAAAGGGAAAAAGTGCAAATAAAATTATTTTTTATGAGATGGAAGATGGAGGGAAGGGCCTCCTCCCTGTGAGCCTTGTCACATTGAGCTTGACCCTGGCATACTCCCTCCCTCCTGAGCACTGCTGGGTCTTCACAGAGGAGAGGACATGTCCACCAACTTAATACTGCAGGGGTTGGACAGACTGTCAGGCTGACTCACCTCTCAAAGTATGGGAAAGCGGGCAAGTTGAGCCAAAATGATTAGTTGAGCCACCCCTTGTTTCTAGGAAACCATACACAAAATTAATCATGTGACCAAATATTTAGGACGAGGTCATCATTTCATGGAGTCTATGATGGAAGAAACCACATGGAAAAAGTGGTAAGCAAGTTAAGTCCGTAAAAATTATTTTCACAAAGTCAAATTAATTGATTGTGTTATAGGTTTAGTGATGCTTGTATTTTAATTAAAGTAGATTGTTTTGAGATTGTTTAATACATCAGTTGGGGTCCCTATAAGCTAATATAGTCAACAGTTTTGCCTTGGGGTAAGTTGAGCCAATGACCATGGGGTAATTAGAGTTAATGGCCATCATACCCCATTCAAATTGAAGATTTACATTTGGTCAGTTTTATGCATAATATGAGTAGTGTTTTTTGCAATATGAACTCATGTGCATTTGTATTTTTACAGAGCAGACATCATCATGCCTGTTTATACAAATGTGAAAGAAGCAGGGATCTAGGTTATTGAGAGAGCAGCCAAGGAAGTGAGAGAAGCAGGGATCTAGGTTATTGAGAGAGCAGCCAAGGAAGTGAGAGAAGCAGGGATCTAGGTTATTGAGAGAGCAGCCAAGGAAGTGAGAGAAGAGAACAAGTCCTTTCGAGCAGCAGCAAGGGATGAAAAATAGACTGAATAACAATGAAGAAGTACAAAAAAGATAACTAACACGTACCTGTGCGAAAGAAAGGCTATTATAGAGTAGCAGAGGCACACACGGTATTATCTGATGACATGGAGTCTGAGCTTGCTAAACAAATTTTGGGGACCAGTTTCATGGGCTTAGTTGTCGCAATTTCAGAGAACTTGCCTACGAATTGACGCAGACATCTGGTCATGAAATGGAAGGGTAAGTGATATTGAACAGAGAGATCTATATCTGAATGTAGACACACAGTTGAAGTCAGAAGTTTACATACACTTAGGTTGGAATCATTAAAACTCGTTTTTCAACCACTCCACAAATATCTTGTTAACAAGCTATAGTTTTGGCAAGTCGGCTAGGACATCTACTGTGCGCATGACACATGTAATTTTTCCAACAATTGTTTACAGACAGATTATTTCACTTATAATTCACTGTATCACAATTCCAGTGGGTCAGAAGTTTACATGCACTAAGTTGACTGTGCCTTTAAACAGCTTGGAAAATTCCAGAAAATTATGTCATGGCTTTAGGAGCTTCTTACAGGCTAATTGACATAATTTGAGTCAATTGCAGGTGTACCTGTGGATGTATTTCAAGGCCTACCTTCAAACTCAGTGCCTCTTTGCTTGACATCATGGGAAAATAAAAAAAAATCAGCCAAGACCACAGAAAAAAATTGTAGACCTCCACAAGTTCATCCTTGAGAGCAATTTCCAAACGCCTGAAGGTACCACGTTCATCTGTACAAACAATAGTATGCAAGTATAAACACCATGGAAATATACCGCTCAGGAAGGAGTCCTAGAGACGAACGTACTTTGGTGCGAAAGTGCAAATCAATCCGAGAACAACAGCAAAGGATCTTGTGAAGATGCTGGAGGAAACAGGTACAAAAGTATCTAATTCCACAGTAAAACGAGTCCTATATCGACATAATTTGAAAGGCCGCTCAGCAAGGAAGAAGCCACTTCTCCAAAACCGCCATAAAAAAAAGGCAGACTACTGTTTGCAACTGCACAAGGGGACGAAGATCGTACTTTTCGGAGAAATGTCCTCTGGTCTGATGAAACAAAAATAGAACTGTTTGGCAATAATGACCATTGTTATGTTTGTAGGAAGATGGGGGATGCTTGCAAGCTGAAGAACACCATCCCAACCATGAAGCACGGGCGTGGCAGCATCATGTTTTGGGGGGGCTTTGCTGCAGGAAGGACTGGTGCACTTCACAAAATAGATGGCATCATGAGGACATCTCAAGACATCAGTCAGGAAGTTAAAGCTTGGTCGCAAATTCGTCTTCCAAATGGACAATGACCGCAAGCATACTTCCAAAGTTGTGGCAAATTGGCTTAAGGACAACAAAGTCAAGGTATTGGAGTGGCCATCTCAAGGCCCTGACCTCAATCCTATAGAAAATTTGTGGGCAGAACTGAAAAAGTGTGTGCGTGCAAGTGTAACAGTATTGCTTCCGTCCCTCTTCTTGCACATACCTGGGCTTGAACCAGGGACCCTCTACACACATAGACAACTGACACCCACAAAGCATCGTTACCCATCGCGCCACAAAAGCCACGGCCCTTGCAGAGCAAGGGGAACAACTACTTCATGGCTCAGAGCGAGTGACGTCACCCGATTGAAACGCTATTAGCGCGCACCACCGCTAACTAGCTAGCCATTTCACATTACACAAGGAGGCCTACAAACCTGACTCAGTTACAACAGCTCTGTCAGGAGGAATAGGCCAAAATTCTCCCAACTTATTGTGGGAAGCTTGTGGAAGGCTACACGAAACGTTTGACCCAAGTTAAACAATTTAAAGGCAATGSTACCAAATAGTAACTGAGTGTATGCAAACTTCTGACCCTCTGGGAATGTGATGAAAGAAATAAAACCTGAAATAAATCATTCTCTCTGCTATTATTCTGACATTTCACATTCTTAAATTAAAGTGGTGATCCTAACTGATCTAAAACAGGGAATTTTTACTTGGATTAAATGTCAGGAATTGTGAAAAACTGAGTTTAAATGTATTTGGCTAAGGTGTATGTACATTTCTGATGTCAACTGTATATAGTGTAGCACACCGCCATCCCATGAATTCAACTTTGACCTACCAGCACCATCACCCACTGTCACAGTACACCATCATCCACTTACTCCAAGGCGGCTCAACTTACCCTGTACCCAGGGTAAATTGTGTCAAGAGACAACTTTTTTTTGGACAAGCTATGTTTTGGAAACTGTCATGTTTACATGAGTTCAGATTATTTCCTAGGATACATAACATTTGTTAGAAAGAAAATTATATTTCCCTTGACGTAGTGATGCCTAATGTAAAAAATGGCTCAACTTACCRCACTCTTCCCTACAGTCAAGGGATTGGTTATTAATAGTTTAGCTACTTCAAAACCTTTTTAATCAGAATGTTTGTATCTTTCCTCGTGGGGTTAATTTGTGTTTCACTGGCATATCAACAACAATAAACCGCCATTCGTATTTTTGGACCCTATTTCCTGTTCATGTAACAGTTTTAAAGCATCCTACTGAGATTGAAAAAGGCCTTGCTAAAATTTAGGCTGTCCTAATATGGTATTGTGTCATCATGTGATAAGCATCCATTAAAATGAGTCAGTAGTGCTGAATGAAATTATATTCCATTCCTTTGACCGGATTTCTTCCTTTTTTCCCTTTTTTTAAATATAACTAACAACAACAGATGAAACAATTTTGGCCAAGGGGTTCGTGGAATTGTTTTATTATTATTTTTTATTTCACCTTTATTTAACCAGGTAGGCTAGTTGAGAACAAGTTCTCATTTGCAACTGCGACCTGGCCAAGATAAAGCAAAGCAGTGTGACACAGACAACAACACAGAGTTACACATGGAGTAAACAATAAACAAGCCAATAGCACAAACAAGTCAATGACACAGTAGAAAAAAGAAAGTCTATATACTGTACAGTGTGTGCAAAAGGCATGAGGAGGTAGGCAATAAATAGGCCATAGGAGCGAATAATTACAATTTAGCAGATTAACACTGGAGTGATAAATGAGCAGATGATGATGTGCAAGTAGAGATACTGGTGTGCAAAAGAGCAMAAATGTAAATAAAATAAAAACAGTATGGGGATGAGGTAGGTAGATTGGGTGGGCTATTTACAGATGGACTATGTACAGCTGCAGCGATCGGTTAGCTGCTCAGATAGTTGATGTTTAAAGTTGGTGAGGGAAARAWKAGTCTCCAACTTCAGCGATTTTTYCAARTRYTTCCAGTCACTGGCAGCAGAGAACTGGAAGGAAAGGCGGCCAAATGAGGMGTTGGCTTTGGGGATGATCAGTGAGATATACCTGCTGGAYCGRYTYCTACGGGTGGGTGTTGTTATCGTGACCAGTGAACTGAGATAAGGCGGAGCTTTACCTAGCATAGACTTATAGATGACCTGGAGCCAGTGGGTCTGGCGACGAATATATAGAGAGGGCCAGCCAACTAGAGCATACAGGTCGCAGTGGTGGGTGGTATAAGGTGATTTGGTAACAAAACGGATGGCACTGTGATAGACTGCATCCAGTTTGCTGAGTAGAGTGTTGGAAGCTATTTTGTAGATGACATCGCCGAAGTCGAGGATCGGTYGGATAGTCAGTTTTACTAGGGTAAGTTTTGCGGCGTGAGTGAAGGAGGCTTTGTTGTGAAATAGAAAGCCGATTCTAGATTTGATTTTGGATTGAGATGTTTAATATGAGTCTGGAAGGAGAGTTTACAGTCTAACCAGACACCTAGGTATTTATAGTTGTCCACATATTCTAGGTCGGAACCGTCCAGGGTGGTGATGCTAGTCGGGCGGGCGTGCGGGCGGGCGGGTGCAGGCAAGCGGTTGAAAAGCATGCATTTGGTTTTACTAGCGTTTAAGAGCAGTTGGAGGCCACGGAAGGAGTGTTGTATGGCATTGAAGCTCGTTTGGAGGTTAGTTAGCACAGTGTCCAAGGAAGGGCCAGAAGTATACAGAATGGTGTCGTCTGCGTAGAGGTGGATCAGGGAATCGCCCGCAGCAAGAGCAACATCATTGATATATACAGAGAAAAACGTCGGCCCGAGAATTGAACCCTGTGGTACCCCCATAGAGACTGCCAGAGGTCCGGACAACATGCCCTCCAATTTGACACACTGAACTCTGTCTGCAAAGTAGTTGGTGAACCAGGCGAGGCAGTCATTAGAAAAACCAAGGCTATTGAGTCTGCCGATAAGAATACGGGGATTGACAGAGTTGAAAGCCTTGGGCCCCGAATACATTTACAGGGTGTAATACAATACAATGTAATATTATTTATCTACAACCAAAGGGATATTGGTATCCACAGTAGTCTACCTATTACACATTTTRCAACAATTTTTCTCCTTTCAACTCAATCATTCTTGTATTCTCCCAGAATGTTGTTTTGAACATAAATGCACTGTATTTGAATCTTTAAAACGGCAAAGTTTTCTCTCTACTTAAGGCAAAATGTTTAGAATTGCAGGAAATGTTCAATTTTTTATCACACTCAAGTTGTTGTTCTGATTATGAGGGGGTCCCTGATGAATTTGCCTTCACAAAAGGGGTCCCAGGCATTGGGAACCCCTGCTCCAGAGTGTCCGGGTCACAGAGTCATCCCAGAGAGAGCGAAAGAGAGACAGAGACAGACACCTCATGCTCTGATTGAAACAATAAATCTGATTGATTTTCCTCTCCGTTTTTACAAGGAGCCCACGATGTGTGGGAGCTTTCCCCGGCCTCTTTCATTCCTCTCCCCAGGTGCACTCATCTTGCATGTGAAACCCGATCACAGTTAAAAGTGCCAACCCCAGAGAGGAAAAATGCTTTTAGGAACTTTTAAAACTGTGTTTAACAGTGTATTTTTAGTGCCCACTAAAACCTTGGGTGCCGCGCCACAGGGAAAGGAGGAGAGACAGAGCAGTCCTTGGCAGGCCGGCAGAGAGAGAGAGGGCCTTTTCGCTCCCTGTCATGCAGTGCCATGCCTACCTGGGCCTCTCACATTCCTGCCTGTACCCTCCTCCTTTCTCTCAGACACACAGTTAGTGACAAGAACACTAGGACAGGATCAACGCTAAGAGGGAACCCTTTACATCAGATGAATCTATGGCCCCGAAATCATCTTTCTCAGTATCTCCGTTACAGGATGTGATTCTCAATCAGAATGGCAGACACAGCCCTTTGGTTCTCAGCCCTGCTGACAGTGGGAAAATCTCAATTGGTTTTGCTCGCCTCCTCTCCTCAGTCCTCTCCTCGCCACTTTGAAAAAGGTCTAAGGTAATCGAGGAGCGTAGGCGAGGAGAGAAAAACGTAGAAAGAAATGAAGTGTGACTCCTTCTCCAATTGCATATCTTCAGGCAAATAACGTTTACAGAGGTGGAATCCCAAAATAAATGTGTAAAGTGATTTTTTGAAATGTAGCTGGTTGTTCAATACATTTTATGGATAAAAGGATAAGTAGAGTATCATTTTAAATGTGTGCATGCTTTTCTCCTTTGAGAAAACAACAGCTGATTCAAAGGGGGTGTGGTTGATTTTAAAACACTTCCATGCTAGCCGCTGAAAGGATACTCATGAACAATGTTCCCAACATACACATTTTTTTACGTCACTGAGTGCAAACTTGAACGTTGTGAAAATTCTGTGCAACATCCGACGCTCGTTTACTGTGAACACTGAGGCTGTACCCGATTTAAGTTAGTTTTAACAGTGGTCAAGTAGGCTTCTGTGGCTATTTGATCAAAATGTAGGCCTACCAGAGTGACCTACCATAAAAAACAATGGAGACAATGCATCCCAGAACATTTTAATATGGAAATATCTGTTCTATCATTCAGCCTACATTAGCAGCCAATGTGTGGTGTACAATGTAGACCTACATTCCATGAGACTTTTGAAAAAAACATGCATGGCTTGACATTCACCTGTTAATCCACTTGTCTTTCAGACAAGGAGGTGACTGAAAATGTTGTTGTGTTGTTTGATTTAAGAAACCACTTTACAAAATGAAATGCATCACTATTCCCAAACCATTACTAAAGATAATTAGGCACATTATGCTACCCTCTGCCTATTGGCTACTCAGCTTATTCAAGCCCATCTCAAAATACAACACTGTCCTTTTAAGACAAAAAAAAGCTCTTTACCTGACTCACTTTTCAAAGATGTCTTGTAGGGAACAATCACTCCACCATTGCTGTCTACAAATGATCTAGAACTGGGCTAATAACTCACTAACCAGCAAAGGATATGAACAAATGTGCACACATTGCTACACGTAGTTCTCGCTTTGATCTCAAAACAAGTGATCTACTCATGACCGCTCATAATGTGAAAACAGTCCAGTTCAAAGTGAATTGGCACAGATCATGTATAGCAATGGTCTATGTGCATATAGGCCTAATGCAGCTCTGATTGGTTATGGCGCACTAGTCTGTGTACGGGCCTGAGTCGTGCCTGTCAATGCAATATAATCCTACTCCAATGCATTCTGCCTACTACAAAATCTCTTGCATAGTTAGTTTTGTTTCGGTATGTTGCATTGAATGAGGCTAATATTGCATTGATTCGATCACAATTCCCACAGTAAAGGGAAACATTTATAGTGTTAAATAACAGGGAAAGCTCTGGAAAGTTGAGTGAAGTTCAAACTTGTGCTTCTCTGCCCGGGCTGATATTTATTCTGCTCGGCACATTATGTAAACCTGGGCTGTGATGTTTTGAGGATGTTAGCTGAGCGCATGACACTGAGGGTTGAATTGCACATTTATTGCCCTTCGTACTGGAAGATTATACTGATTACTGTAACATTGTCAGACAGAGCAGTAATCAAAGTAGCCCATGGCACCTACAGATGAGAAAGTAAAAGTTAAGATATGCATATCTGTGGCATTACGCAGTACTAGTGCCATCCTCACAGATACAGCCTGGATTTTGAGCAGTGATGATGACAGTGCATGGACGTTGTGCTGTGATTATAGTTTCTTTGTACTGTACCTGACCATCACCACTTACATCTGCATGGCAAAATGTGAGAGATGAAGTCCACAAAATAAAATAGCTCATAACGTCACAAACAAAGACTGTTAAGGAACATTCTTTCTTTCACATTTCTTGAAACCATGGATCTATGAGAATCTGGCTTCTCACACTGGAACTCAAATTGGGTGAACCAGTCCTGAAACAAGGCCCACCTCCTATCTCCCATCTCCCCCTATAGACCATCCCCTCTCCAAGCCAGAGTCTGATAGCAGATCCCTTGACCCCTTCATTCCTCTGCTTGTAAAAACAGCCACAGGGAGTCCCAACAAGTGAAGAAATGGAAGCCATGTGACACAAGACAGCACCTATAAATATGCGCAAGATCACAAGGGCAGTTAATGCTGGGGAGGGCAGACTGCTTTTTTACCACTGCGTCTACAACGTCTTAAAAAGAGCTTGTCGTGTCATATGAAACCAATAAAACGCAAACACTTCCTCACCGGCAGAGAAAGGCCCCTAACCTGCCACAACTCACTGTCTACGGCCTGGGATTGCCTTTTTTTCTTTCTATGTCCTCCTCGGCTACTCCTCTCACGTGATTCTGGGCCTCAATATAGTAACGCCTCAGAAATTCAGGGCAATGGAAGAGGATTCTGTTGCAGCATACACGGAGCAAGAAGCTAGTGCTGATTCATAGTGAGCTGTGATGATTCAGGTCAAGAGGAGTGGCTATAGACTATACTGGACTGACTGGACAGGGCTTTGCAGTGCAGTGAAGCTGTAGGACAGTGTTATATAGAGGAGTGGAGAGGGAGGGTTCTACTTTGTCAAGCCCTTCAAGCAGAGCAGAGGTGGAACACAGGGTGGAAGTGGTGCTGTGTTCTGGGGCCAATCTTGACACAAAAGGGTCTAGTGTCCTGTTATGTGTGAATCAATCTGACTCAGCTAGAGGGCTCTTTACATCGGAGCTTGGTTTGATTTTGTCAGTTCAATATCAGTGTCCAAAGTTTGAGCTCTCTGTAACTCACTGACAAGTTTAACTTCTAACAATTTGCAATTATAATTCTAAGTGGGTTGTATCAAATTGATACTTGCTGCTTTTATAGTTGATACTGTACGTATAAGCACTGGTGTAAAGTACTGAAGTAAAAATATTTTTAAGTATTACTTTGTGACACCCTGATCTGTTTCACCTGTCTTTGTGCTTGTCTCCACCCCCCTCCAGGTGTCGCCGATCTTCCCCATTATCCCCTGTGCAGTTATACCTGTGTTCTCTGTTTGTCTGTTGCCAGTTCGACTTGTCTCGTCCAGCCTTCCAGCGTGTTTTTCATACTCCTGTTTTCTTGAGCCCCTGTTTTCTAGTTATCCCGGTTTTGATCATTCTGCCTGCCCTGACCCTGAGCCTGACTGCCGTTCTGTACCTTTTGACACTGCGCTGGCTTACTGACCTCTGCCTGCCCTGACCTTGAGCCTGCCTGCCGCTCTGTACCTTACAGACTCTGCCCTGGTCTACCGACCTCTGCCTGCCCTTGACCTGTCCTTTGCCCCCTGTTTTATAAATACACATACATTATTCGAACTGTCTGCATCTGGGTCTTATCCTGAGCCGTGATAGTATGAACTGGCCATGACGGACCCAGCAGACTCAGACCAGCTCCGCAATGCCGTCTCCTCCCGAGGAGCCACCATTGGGAGGCACGAGGAGTTGCTTTGTGGTCTTATGGAAAGTTTCCAGACCTTTGGCAGAACGCCATGAATGCGCCTACATTGCTGGAGCAATTCCGCGGGCTGTCTGTTAGGCAGCCTACCACGACGGTAACCTCCCAGCCCCTCAGTAACCCGGCTGTCAGCAGCGCGTCTCTGCCGGCCACCCCAGCTTCCTAAGAACCATGTTTACCTTCCCCGGAACGCTTCGCTGGAGAGTCAGGAACCTGTCGAGCGTTTCTCTCTCAGTGTTCCCCCATCTTCTAGCTGCTGCCCCCTCCTTCCCCTCGGACCACTTGAAGATAGTGTACCTCATTGCGCTGATATCCGGGCGGGCTCTCGCCTGGGTTACAGCAGTGTGGGAACAACAGTGTGCTTCAGTCTGGAGGAGTTTGTGAATGAGGTGAAGAAGGTTTTCGATTTTCCGTTGTCCGGGACAGAGGCTACCCGGAAGTTACTCCAGCTTCGGCAAGACTTCCGCAGTGTGGCAGACTATTTCCGCCCATTGGCTGCCGAGAGTGCCTGGAACCCGGAATCCCTGTTCGGCACGTTCCTGCATGGATTATCGGAGGAAGTTAAGGACGAGCTCGCTGCCCAGGAACTGCCGACGGATCTCGACTCGCTCATTGCCTAGACCATCTGGGAGGTTTTCAGTAAGGCCCGATGAGAGTTTTATAGACACTGCCCTGGTGTCAGAGCTGGGCATCCCCACTCAGCACCTCTCTATTCCCATGGACGTTAGAGTGCTGGACAGGCACTCTATAGGCAGGGTCACCCACAATACCACTCCCCATCAACCTGCGAGTGTCAGAGAACCACAGAGAGGCTACACAATTCATGCTTATTATGTCTCCTCAGGTTTGCGTGGTATTTGTATTCTCTTGGCTCCAGTGACACAATCCACTCATCGACTGGTGTGCTGGTGCTATCATGGGCTGGGGCCCATTCTGCCATGCCCATTTCCTGAAGTCGGCGCAGTCTTCCTGTGGGCCCGGAAGTAGCCTCGTACCTTCCGCGGAGTACCAGGACCTCCGGGAGGTTTTCAGTAAGGCCCGGGCCACTTTGCCTCCTCTGCATCGACACTATGACTGTGGGATTGATCTTCTCCTAGGAACCACACCACCCCGGGGATGACTGTATTCACTGTCGGGTCTGGAGACCAAGGCTATGGAGACCTACATCGAGGACATCATGGTTAAGAACCGCTACCCACTACCACTCATTGCCTCAGCCTTCGAGTCGCTCCAGGGGGCCACCATTTTTTCCAAGTTGGAACTGCGGAACACCTACCGTTTGGTGCCGATATGGGAAGGGGACGAGTGGAAGACAGCCTTCAACACAGCCAGCGTACACTACGAATATCTTGTTATGGCATTTGGTCTGACCAACGCTCCAGCTGTGTTCCAGGCCCTGGTTAACGACGTCCTCCACGACATGTTGAACCAGTTCGTGTTTGACGACATCCTCATTTTCTCCCGCTCAGCCCAAGAACACATGCTCCACATCCGACAGGTCCTCCAGCGCCTCCTGGAGAACCAGCTTTTTGTGGAAGCAGAAAAGTGTGAATTCCATCGCTCCACCTCCTTCCTTGGTTACATCATCGCTGCAGGTCATGTGCAGATGGATCCCGGACAGGTGAGAGGTGAGGTGGATTGGCCAACCCACGTCCAGAGTGCAGCTGCAATGATTCCTGGGATTTGCCTATTTCTATTGCCCTGGCTTCCCCCCTTTCTGCACTCACCTCTCCCAATGTTCCGTTCACGTGGTCCCCAGCTGCTGACCGGGTTTTCCTGGACCTCAAGCACCGCTTCACCACAGCTCCCATATTAGTCGATCCTGACCCGTCCCGTCAGTTCGTGGTGTAGGCCAACGCTTCGGATGTCGGAGTGGGGGCTGTCCTGTCCCAGCGTTCTACCCTGGACCTTAAGCTGCATCCCTGCGTCTTCTTCTCTCATTGTCTTAATGCCACAGAGAGGAATTACAATGTGGGGAACCGTGAGCTTCTCGCGGTGAAGATGGTGTTGGAGGAGTGGAGGCACTGGTTGGAGGGGGTGGAAGATCCTTTCATTGTATGAACAGATCACAAGAACCTGGAATATCTCCGCACCGCCAAGCATCTCAATTCCACGCAAGCTCGGTGGGCCCTGCTTTTCACCCGGTTCAACTTCTCCCTCTCCTACTGCCCGGGGTCCAAGAATATAAAGCCGGATGCGCTTTCACGCCGCTATAGCCCCGCAGCTACAACCTCGGACCCCGAGAACATCCTTCCTACCTCATGTATGGCGGCGGCACTCATCTGGGGAATAGAGAACCACGTCAGTGAGGTGCAGCGTTCCCAGCCAAACTCCGGCGGGGACCCAGATAACCGGATATTCTGGCCTTTGACTGACAACGCTTTTGGGGGCCCTGACGTCTTTGCTTTCGTCGCTGCCTGCACTATCTGTGCACAGAATAAGACTCCTCGGCAAGCTCTGGCTGGCCTCCTTAAACCACTTACTGTCCCTCACCGTCCCTGGTCACATATATCCCTGGACTTCGTCACTTGTCTCCCCCGTCTGATGGCAACACCGTTATCCTTACAGTGGTGGGCCGTTTTCCAAAGCCACCCATTTCATCCCTCTCACCAAGCTACCTTCAGCCAAGGAGATGGCCCAGCTCATGGTGCAGCACGTCTTCTGGATCCATGGTCTTCCGGTGGACATGGTCTCCGACCCAGGTCCTCAGTTCTCGTCCCGGATCTGCATGGCATTCTGCACCCTCATTGGGTCGTCGGCCAGCCCAAAAGTACTTAACAGGACATGAAAAATTGTCAAATTCATGCACTTATCAACCAACATCCCTGGTCATCCCTACTGCCTCTAATCTGGTGGAATAAACACACATGCTTCGTTTGTAAATGAAGTCTGAATTTTGGAGTGTGCCCCTGGCTTTCCATAATTAAAAAAACAAGAAAATGTTGCGATCTGGTTTGCTTAATATAAGGAATTTTAAACTATTTATACTTTTACTTTTGATACTTCTTTAGGGCTAGGCCCCTTTTTTCTCAATTTCCGCCTGAATGAAGTGACCAAAGTAAACTGCCTGTTGCTGATGCCCTGAAGCCAGGATATGCATATAATTGGTACCATTGGAAAGAAAACACTTTGCAGTTTGTAGAAATGTTAAAATAATGGAGGAGAATATAACTCAATAAATATGGTAGGAGAAAATCCAAAGAAAAGCCAAACGGAATTGTTTTTTGAGAGAGAGACCATCCTCTTAGAAGGCAAGTAAAAGGTCATATTGAAAATTAGCTCCCTTTGGCTTCCACAGGGTGTCAGCAGTCTATGTTCAAGGTTTCAGGCGTGTAACTTCAAAAACGAATAAGAAATATCAGTTTTAGTACAGGGACACAATCTTGGAAATTCGTGTTTGCGAGCGCCATGAAGACAGGACGCACCTGCTAAAATCGGTTTCCTATTGAACCTATTGATATAAAGAAGGATTTTATCTAACAAAACGACACTACATGTTATAGCTGGGACCCTTTGGATGACAAATCAGAGGAAGATTTTCAAAAGTAAGTGAATATTTAATCGTTATTTGTGAATGTATGAAACCTGTGCCGGTGGGAAAATATTTTGATGTGGGGCGCCGTCCTTAAACAATCGCATGGCATGTTTTCACTGTGATAGCTACTTTAAATCGGACAGTGGAGTTAGATTAACAAGAATTTCAGCTTTCAGCCAATATAAGACACTTATATGTACCTAAATGTTTAATATCCATAATTCTTATGATTGTTTATTTGAATTGCACGCCCTCCCGCTAGCGGGACGCCTATCCCTAAATTAAGTATATTTTAGCAATTATTTTTACTTTTGATACTTAACTATATTTTAAACCAAATACTTTTAGACTTTTACTGGGTGACTTTTACTTTTACTTGAGTCATTTTCTATGAAGGTATCTTTACTTTAACTCAGGTATGACAGTTGGGTACTTTCCACACCAGTGGGTATAAGCAGTAAGCTATTGATCAGAAATCTAACATTATAATGCAATTATTAGCATCAACCTTAGTGATTGTGCAGTGTGTGTAAATCTCCCCTCTTCACCTTTTGTATGTTCCTACAGTAGCTGTGGAATGTGACTGTCTGTAGTTAGAAATCCTGGCAGCAAAAATTATTCTACAACGTGAGAATTGTCGGAATTCATTCATGTGTTCAAAATATCCACAGCTCCACAGCTATATATACAGTGCCTTCAGAAAATATTCATACCCCTGGACTTCTTCCACATTTTGTTGTGTTACAGCCTGAATTCAAAACGTATTAAATCGTTTTTTTCTTATCCATCTACACACAATGCCCCATTATGACAAAGTGAAAACATGTTTCTAGAAATGTTTGCAAATGTATTGAAAAATAAATACAGAGATATCTAATTTACATAAGTATTCACACCACTTGAGTCAATACTTTGTAGAAGCACCTTTGGCAGGGATTACAGCTGTGAGTTTTCTTCTCAGAGCTTTGCACACCTGGATTGTACACTATTTGCCCATTATTCTTTTTTTAAATCTTCAAGCTCTGTCAAGTTGATTGTTGATCATTGCTAGACAGCCATTTTCAAGTGTTGCCATAGATTTTCAAGCCGATTTAAACCAAAACTGTAACCAGACCACTTAGAAACATTCAATGTGGTCTTGGTAAGCAACTCCAGTGTAGATTTGGCCTTGTGTTTTAGGATATTGTCCTGCTGAAATGTGAATTTGTCTCCCAGTGTCTGTTGGAAAGCCTGTCTGGTTTTTGTAAGAAGGCATTTAGGATAAATTGGGACTGTAATGGGTAGGATTAAAATGTTTTATTTATTAGTCTTCAGTGAAATTTGTAAATAGCTTAAGATATTGTTTCATGCAGACCAGGTTTTCCTCTAGGAATTTGCTAGCTGTATTCCATTTATTTTTATCCTAAAAAACTCCTTAGTCCTTGCCGATCCCAAACATTCCCATAACATGATGCAGCCACCAATATGCTTGAAAATATGAAGAGTGGTACTCAGTGATGTGTTACGTTGGATTTGCCCCAAATATAATGCTTTGTATTCAGGAAAAAAAGCAAATTTCTTTGCCACATTCTTTACATTATTACTTAAGTGCCTTGTTGCAAACAGGATGCATGTTTTGGAATAGTTTTATTCAGTGGATTATTCTGTCCTTCTTTTCACTCTGTCATTTAGGTTAGTATTGTGGAGTAACTACAATGTTGTTGATCCATCCTCAGTTTTCGCATATCACAACCATTAAACTCTGTAACTGTTTTAAAATCACCACTGGACTCAAGATGAAATCCCTGAGCAGTTTCCTTCTTCTCTGGCAACTGAGTTAGGAAGGATGCCTGTATCTTTGTAGTGTATTAATACACCATCCAAAGCCTAATTAATAACTTCACCATGCTCAAAGGGATATTCAGCATCTGCTTTTTTTAGTTTTACACATCTACCAATCGGTCCCCTTCTTTGCGAGGCATTGAAAAACCTCTCTGGTCTTTGTGGTCGAATCTGTGCTTGAAATTCCCTACGTGATTGAGGGACCTTACAGATAATTGTATGTGTGGGGTACAGAGATGGGATAATCATAAAAAAATCCTGTTAAACACTATTATTGAAAACTGAATTAGTCCATGCAATATATTATGTGATTTGTTAAGCACATTTTTACTCCTGAACTTATTTAGGCTTGCCATAACAAAAGGGTTGAATACCGATTGACTCAAGCCATTTCAGCTTCACATTTTTTTGCAACTTCTAAAATTATCTACGTACAAAATTCTACTTTGACATTATGCTGTATTCTGTGTAGATCAGTGATACAAAATCTCAATTTAATCCATTTTAAATTCAGGCTGTAACACTACAAAATGTGGAAAAAATAAAGGGGTGTGAATACCTCCTGAATGAACTGGTTCACACCAGGCAATGCTTCTTGTGAATACCTCCTGAATGAACTGGTTCACACCAGGCAATGCTTCTTGTGAATAGCAAACTCAACTTTTGTGAGTGTTCTGTATAGGGCAGGGCAACTCTAACCAACATCTCCAATCTCATCTCATTGATTGGACTCCAGTTTAGCTGACCCCTGGGTCAGGGTTTCACATACTTTTTCCAACCTACACTGTGAATTTTAAATGATGTATTCAATATAGGCAAGAAAAATACAATAATTTGTGTGTTATTAGTTTAAGCACACTGTGTGTGTCTATTGTTGTAACTTAAATGAAGGTCAGATCAAATTTTATGACCAATTTATGCAGACATCCAGGTAATTCCAAAGGGTTCACATACTTTTTCTTGCCACTGTAATTGGATGAGATAGATATCATTTAAAAGCTTACAAATAGGGTTGTCAAACTATTTTAGAATTTCTGGAAATAAATGTTTTAAATGAAAAAAATTGGTAACCTTTAAAGTCAGTTATCTAAAAAAGCATAAACTCTGCATATGTTGTAGTTTAGACTTTATTTTACATAATCTAACGTTTTTGTACTAAATTGGGAATAAAATTGATATTTCAACTTTCAAATGGTACCACAAAAATGGTTGGAGGTCCACACACACACAATACTGACTTGAATGGGAATATCTGTTGTTTTAAATTATACTGTAAATTCTCCATATGAAATGTATTGAAATCATAGAAATATAGATAATAGAATAGACATGACCATTTCAGTTGACATTTGAAGGTGGGTGGACCGGCGGTCATCTTTGTGGTGGTAATTAGAAACATTCAATTAAATGTAAATGTCAATGGTGTACCAGATAAACTGCAGTGGTCTGAAGGGATAGATCCATTCTATGAATTACATTTCTATGTCTGAAATGACGCCCACCCTCTATTTAAGAGAATGTTGTGTCTCAACCGATGGCGGACACAACACAAAAACCTCAGATGATGTGAAACGGGGTCTAAACTACAACATATGCGAATATGAAACAAATATGAGGTTACGCATTTTTAGATAATTGACGTTAAAGGTTTAAGAAATAATAAATAGTTTGACAACACTGTTTGTAAGCTTTGAAATTATATCAAACTCAACCGTTTATCTTTTCCAGTGATGAAGACATGAATGTCTCATGGTATTGTGGGGAATGCAAAATGGGTCAACATTGAGCACCTTTATCTCCTGAATGTTTTGGCAGTCAGGTCTAAATAGTCACTTTCTGACCACCGATTCCATGGGCAAACGTGTATGGAAAGTTTTGTTGAAATCAAAAGGGATGCTGTCAAAAAGTGACTGAATTCAAATGGATTTACCTACATTTCAATGGGGCTAGCAAACACCCAGGCTAAACTCAATACATCTCTTTGACAACTTCTAATGGCTAAGACCGTTTTGGCTAGCAATCTTTTTGATGTGGTAAAAAGTTATATAAATGGCTAAACGACGACATGATAGTATCCTGGTTTGTGCATGAGTGTCCCCTTAATCCAAGACCAGCTTAAATGCTTACTTGCCAGCCCAAATTAGTGCTGTGCGGACACACAGAGGGCGTTATGAGGTGTGATGGAAGTTTGTCACCAGTATCTCCAGGGCACAGGGGTGTCAGAGGGCTGTCTGTCTAGGGTAGGAAGGAGCATTGCCAGACCTCTCTGTACTCACAGCCCAAAGAAACATGGTTGTGTATGAAAGACATAATGGAATTTAATGGGCTCCTTGTTCAAGCATTGATCAAAGCATGGACTCTTGAAATATGAACACCAACATCTTCAAAGGTCATGTTTTCCTCTATAGAAGATTATTGTACATTATTGAGGGACCTGCTATTATCAGTTTATGTCCTTGTTTAAAGGTATACAGGCACTTTGCTATGCCCAAACTAGCTTACTTCCCTGCAGGGCACAGTTCAATAGTCAGTCAATACAATCTACCACCCAACTGGTCCTTCTCTCAGCCATTTTAGGACACAGAACACATTTCCCCAGCCAGCCAGTATAGGGTAGCATATTCCCAGCTGAGGGCTTAGGGAGGTGCCAGTGAGAATAGCAGAGAGAGGATGCTGTGTGAAGTGGAGCCATGCCCGGTCCTGGCCATTCTGTCGACATAGGCGAGACAAAATAATGTCTCGCCCCCGCAAAACTAGAATAGTGTAGCCTACAGTGTCGGCCCACAATATATTTTTATGATTGCCCATCCATGTGGGACCATTTGTAAAACAGGCAGTCACATGTGACTAATCATTTTGTGACTATTTAAGCTCTGTGTATCAGCTACCCAACTGTATCAGTCATTATGCATAGCCTAGTTGCGATGAGAATCAATGTGTTTAATGCAGGATTTTATTTTTGATGATGATCAGGATTTTATTTCTGATGATGATCAGCTTGTCAAAAATGTACGAATATAAACTTGAAATCACTGATGATCATTACAATTTAGGCCACGGGGTGAAACTCCCAGATAGCAGTTGTGAGTAGTCTGATTGTCCATTCCATATTGTCCATTTTACTTTGACCTGTCCTGTTTTTAGGATGTGGTGTTTGTTAACATGTCATATTCACATCGAAGCACTTTCTTTTTGATTGGGCGCCATTTAGGATAGGCTATTTGATTGGAGAAACATGCAACAAAATAAATGTCTGTCTCATGACATTGTCATACATTTGATCTCCAGCCTGTAGACTACAGAAATGGCCACATCCTCTTTCCACTGGAAGCTATAGGCAACATGATTTATGTTAGATTAGGTTTTGACGGAACGTTGGTGAAGCGCCATGGTGGTGAGTCTCTCCAATAGCACCCTGGAGAGGCGCGCTGGGCATTGTCAGGCTAAATATTTTGCGCCCCTTTAACAAAGGGGACACTGCTTTCACGGACTGTCGTCAGCACTCAGCTTAATAGCCCATATGCCACTGGGTGAGAGGAATTGTCATTGTTTTGGGGCAGAAATATGTGAAGTGTTATCTGTTGTTGGAGGTGTGTCTTGGTCAGTTTAGCTCGTAAAATGCCGCCCATGTCAATCTGCCACCCTTGGCGGCCACCTAATCCTGCCTAATGGGCGGGCCGGCCTAAGTGGAGTTGAGGGGAGCTGAGGGGAGGTTCTACAGACCAGGGTCCAATGGCATCATTACCGAGCACTAGTCAGGGACCCCAAAGCTCCAAGCGCCTTTGAGGGTGGATTGCAAATGAAAGACATGTCCAACGGCCAGCTTTCCTCCATTCTTCTTTTCAGTGAAAGGAGAAAAAAAAGAGCTTTAGACACTCGCTCCCCGGCGCCCCCTCTTTCCCTCCCTCTCTTCCGGCCAAGAGCCACTTGTCGGTGGAAAAAGCCAATTTCTGAAAAATTTGCTGAAGTGGTTGTTTTATCAACAAGCGGCCCACATTGCCTTCATCCTCCCTTTTCTGGGGGGGATTGGTCGGGGCGGAGAGAAAGGGAGGAAAACAAAACTACAAGGGGGAAACTGTAAGAAAGGAGAGGAAAAGAAAGAGGCTGGAGGGACAGCTGTTGGGGAGGTTAGTTGGAGATTTCCAGCCATTAACTTCAGTACTAAGCCGGCCCCCCACTTGAGCCCAACAAGGGCCAGAGTAGGCCAGGAGCAGACATGAAAAGAGGCAGGTCGGGTCTGATCTAGTGTGCCAAATGTTTACAAGTGAGGCAACAATGATACAGAAAGAAGTGGCAGGCAGACAGAGAGGGAGAGAGAGAGAGAGCGCGAGAGAGTAAGAAAGAGAGGACGAGCGCGAGAGATACAGAGTTAGAGAGGGAAGGGGAGAGGTTTGAGTATAGTGGCAAGAGGCCTGCATTTGGGGTGCAGGGCAGGGGGCGGTAGTGCGGATTGAACAACCTTAGGAGTGGGAGGAGGAGGGAGGCATGGGGGTCTCTCCCTTTCAAAGGCAGGATAAACAAGGAAATGAGTCAGTAATCATTTCCAGAAATTGCCTTCCTTCTTCCTCTTCTCCTCTGCAGACTCTCAGCCTCCATTCATTAAGGATCCTGGGCTGATTAAAGCATTTCAGCATCCCAGGCAGGAGGCAGGCTCCAGCCAGGCCCTAGTGGAAGAGAAGAGGAGGTTAGGGCAGGGAGAGAGATCCAGAGGGGGTGGGCCACTCAACTGGATGATGCACCCCCCACACCCCCACCTCCACTACTATCACTATCTCCATCACCATCCCACCCATTACAATTTACTCTGTACTGCCCAGTCCAGTTACACTCACTGAGGCTCCAGACTCTATTCAGACTGCAAAGGCAAACCGAAGGGGATGATGAGTGGGGAATAGGATATACACTCACTGTATATGTTTCATTATAGTGCACAGGTACTACGTTTGAAGGGCCTATGATATCTAGCAGAGTGTCTGTTGAGTGTGTTCAGAGCCAATTAAGTTTGGCTCATCTGCTCTCAGATGTCAGCTGTCTTCAGCATGCTTTTCTAGTTATAAACACTCAACTACTGTATAAGGTCATGTATCTAAATATCTGCTCTGGCCTGGGCAACATATGGATGGCAATGTACATGTTTGTTAGGTTGCTAGCATAATGTGAGGTTGTTTCTAGTTTTGCTATCCTTGCAAACTTTTTCCAACCTAACCAATTTCACTTTGTCTTTAGTTTTGAGTGAGCATTCACTTTACATATATACTAGAAACAAAATTAACCACAAAAGAATATCACATTAAGGTAAAATCCTACTGTACGTGATCGTAATTAGGCACATTAAAGGACCAGTTGACGTGCAACAGGGGGGGAAATGAGATCATCACCCAGAAGCTTGAATTGTAATACATTACAGTAAACCAGCATCATATCCTTTTCCTCTCTGTCTGACCAGCGGAAGAAAGCAATACTCTGCAGCCATACAGCCTTTCACATCAGAGAGAGGCCTTCTCCTCGTAGTACAAAGAAAGTTTCCAGCACTAATTGCAAATCCCCTTGGGTAAATTAAAGAAGCTATTTGTTCCCTTCAACGTCCCTCTGGAGGAATTTTCCTATTTATCACTAAGATTATTTTTTCCCCCTTATTTTGTCTGAGACCCTGACAGAGATTATTGTTGGGGGTTCTGTGTTTGTGTGTGTGCGTGTGTGTGTTTGTCCGCGTGTGTGTATGCAACTAGCTCTCAGTCTCACGCCAGAGTTGGACGTTCATCCATGTTTCTCAAACATCAAATTTAGAAGTATTTAAGGTTATGTTTAAGCATTAACTCCACATGTTTAAGGTTAGGGTTAAGTCTAGGCATTAACTCTGAAATTTTAAGGTTAGGCATTAACTCTGAATGTTTAAGGTTAAAAAAAAATCTCTAGAATCGTTGGATTCGAACTTGCAACCTTTGGAATCAGAGAGGCTTACACCCATCCACCAACCCCATCCACAACGCCCTAGCAAACCAAAACCTACTTGAAGGTAACAGCACTCACTGTTGCCCGAACAACGCCCTAGCAAACCAAAACCTACTTGAAGGTAACCGACACTCACTGTTGCCGAACAACGCCCTAGCAAACCAAAACCTACTTGAAGGTAACAGCACTCACTGTTGCCCGACAACGCCCTAGCAAACCAAAACCTACTTGAAGGTAACAGCACTCACTGTTGCCCGAACAACGCCCTAGCAAACCAAAACCTACTTGAAGGTAACAGCACTCACTGTTGCCCGAAGTGGCCAGTTTCCAAATAATCTCCCGACATCCTCAGACATGGATGGACGTTGAATACTGACTTGTATCACGGTGACCTTGCTGGTGTATGCCCGTGCTTGTGTGTGTGCGCATGTGGACATGCATGCATGTGTTTATGTGTGTTCTGGCTATTGTGAAGGCATGGCAGGGCAGAGGACTAGTACAGACGCCTCATTATAGGCCAGGCTCATCTTGCAGGCGCTCTGTTTCCTTCCTGTGAGTTCATAATGTTGCAGCAGCAGCTCTGGCACTGAGTGGTGGAGTGATGGATGACATCATCTCTACAGGCCTGGCCGCTGCACATTGTCAGACCAAATAGCTCTACAAATGATACTGATGACATATTGGAACCAGGTCCTTGTCCATAAAGAGATTCTGATATGAACAAGGACAAACCTGTTGAAAGGAATAGTGCATAAAGGGAATGATGTTTTGACCAGTTATGTTTTACTCAACTTTGAGCTCTGTCTGTACTGTTCAGTATACAGGAACTGGTGGCATCTTATTTTGTTGTTTTACTGCAGTTCTCGGTTTAGATGTGACTCGTTTCAGAAAACTAGGCGTATGTCGCACGTCACTACTTCACAGGAGCAGCATTTGAACGTAAACATTTATTTTTCTATTAAAATGTGTTTATTGGCAGAAATGCCTTCTGGAACATGTGAACTTTCATGCGCCTTAATAACAAACTTTTATTCCATACATAAATACGAATACAATTGTTAAATTATGAGACTAGTTGTTTAGCCATGGAAAAAGTCAGGAACCTTCCCACTAGCCATGATTGGCCGAGATATTGTATGGGCTGCCGCTGGACATGCCGAGAGATGAGTTTGGATTGGTCTGCCATGTAGCACGCTTCTGTCTATAACGTGAGCTGTTCAGTATCTGTTGACAGTCCATAAAATGTCAGCCATCGAGAACTACAAAAGTTTTGCTACTTTTCTCAACAATATTGATTCCCTGGATTTAGCAGGCGCTATTGACAGATCAGTAGGAAAAAGTGATGGGCTGCTTTCTGCACACGCCACATTCAGTGTGAACCGGAGTGACTTGACACAACGCTGGTGGAACAAGATGTAGCTACAAACAAAACGGGGTTAAATGGTTCCAGTCTGCCGTGAAGTGTTGTATATGGGTAAGAGTCTAGCTACATTTTCCAGATAGAAGTGCCTAATACTGTTAGTAAGCTAGCAAACATTAGCCTGCTGTCTCGCTAGCTAACATTACGTGTATGATCTGTGTAGTAATGTTATTTGAATCAGAAATCCATTTGCCTTGTTAGTTACATCCTAATGTTAGCTAGTTAACATTGAACCTATTTTGTTAGCTTTAGCTACCTGCAGATTCATACTACAGCTATGACTATGTTTGTATTGGTAGTAGTATGAGTTGGGGTTATGCCGGTTCATTGTTTAGCTATACTAGCTAGCTACCTAGCTAGCTACATGTCTAAACAAAAGACTCCACTTTGGACAGATTGTTACATGAAGAGATGGGTGGGACTAAGGCTCAAGACAGTGGGAACGATGCTGAACGGGTGTAGACAAAGAAGTCGGTGTACCAAAAAGCATTCAAGGGCCATTTTCTCAAAAGTGGGGTTACATGTAAACCAACTTTCAAAGCAGAATGACTTTCCCATTGTTCCTCAACTGCAGTGTATGTTGTACCATTTTCTAGCTCTGAGACTCTACTTTTATCCAATGTAAAAAAAAATAAAAAAGAAGAAGAAAAATTCAAAAGTTGCCACATAAGACCGAATCGAGGCGGTCGGTCACATATGGGAAATGCAACCTGTTGGTTTAGCCATGTATATAGTAATTGGCCGTGTCTGATATCTGTCTTGCCTACTACTTACAAAAACTGTATGTATTATTCATACTACATAGGGGATATGTATGTATGAACTTTCCAATTTGTAAGTCGCTCTGGATAAGAGCGTCAGCTAAATGACTTAAATGTAAATGTAAATGTAAATGGGAGACTGGGGTAAGTTCAAATCAAATCAAATCAAATCAAATTGTATTTGTCACATACACATGGTTAGCAGATGTTAATGCGAGTGTAGCGAAATGCTTGTGCTTCTAGTTCCGACAATGCAGTAATAACCAACAAGTAATCTAACCTAACAATTTGAGCCAAATGGGTAAGTTGAGCCACCCTTGTTTCTAATAAACCATACACAAAATGTTTAATATCACCAAATATTTAGGAAGAGGTCACCATTTCATGGAGTCTGTGAAGGAAGAAGCCTCATGGAGAAAGTGGTAAGCAAGGTCCAACAAACCACCAAGTCAAATGAATGTATTGTGTTAGAGGTTTCATGATGCTTGTATCTAAACCAAAGTCATCAGTTGGAGTCTCTATAAGCTTCAATATGAGGTCCTAAAGCTAGCATGAAAGTGCATCATTGCAGCTGTGTGGGCTAATATAGTCAAACTGTTTGCCTTGGTGTGAGTTGAGCCAATGGCCATGGGGTAAGTTGAGTCATGGTTTGAGCGCAATGGCCATGGGGGTAAGTTTTGAGTCAATGGCTGTGCCAATGGCCATGGGGTAAGTTGAGTCAATGGTTGAGCCAATGGCCATGGGGTAAGTTGAGTCAATGGTTGAGCCAATGGCAAGTTGAGCAAATTGAAGTGTTTTCTTCCCAGGCTCAATGCAAGGCATAATCACTGGGCCTATGTTAAAAGTGTTTTTTTTTTGTTAGGTTTGTTAGGTGTTAAGCCTGTGCTAAAAGATGCTTAAAAAGATGAAAAGGCAAAAAAGGCGATTGTGATTGTGTCGAATTGGGAAAAAAATATATGTCTATATCTTTATTTATATCTTTCAGTACAGACATTTGGAGGCGGGCTAATTTAATAAAAAGTGTAAAATGCTGTAAAGTTTGTATACGCTTGTTATTTCATTTATTAATAATGTAACTACAGTTAGAAACTTGAGGAAATAACATGTGCACTAGTCTAGTAGTGACACAGTAGTGAATCAAGATGATGTCAGTAGTGATGTTGAAGAGGCAAACAGCAGTAACTGTTTTCAATAGTAATTCAAAAGGGTTTATGTAGGAAATGAATAAGGATCAGGAGCAATTCAGTAGAGATCCGTAGTGACACAACACRACACACACAGATGGCATTCACAGTAATGTGTAGGTATTGTGTGGTAATTCAATAGTGAACATGTAGGAATTGTGTAGGTATGTGTAGGTTTTAAGTAGTAGAAACCCAAAAGCTCAGTAGTTACACAGTAGTCATTAAGGAAGAATAATGTAGTGACTTGAGGAGGAAATATGTAGTGTTCACCAGTAGTGAAACTTCCCAATTTATCACTCATTACCACTTAAATTACTACATAAATCACTACTAGTTTACTACACAACTCTATAGCAATCAAGTAGTAAAACCAGTAGGTTTTGTGTTGATCTTGTGTAGTAGTGATGAGTAGTAATTCAGTAGTACTTTTTTGTGAGGGTCCGGAGAGACCGGATCCCTCCCTCCCACACTCTGCAGCATGGCACCTGTTTACATTTCCAACCTACCGGCTTGCACCACACAAACAAAACCTCTCTCTCCCTCTGCCTCAATTTCTCTCTCCAAACGCACAAAGAGGACTCTTTTTATTCTGCAATGTCAGACCTGCCAGCTTTTCACTTGCAATTAACCTCCGCTGGCTTCTAGCTCATCTGCTGTCGTGAGTTTAGCACCCAGTCATGGGGGGAACGACGGCTCAAGCTAAGGCAGATTGACACCAGTGGTGTGAAAGAAGATTCTAATTCTGGATAATTAGCTGACGAGAGCATGCAAGAGGAAGAGGGAGGCGAGGAAGGAGGGAGGAGAGAGGAGAGGAGAAGTGGCAGTGCGTCTCAAGCGCTTTCGTCAACTGTCGATCTCTCGTCCCTCTGTCCCTCCTCTCTCCTCCCCAGACCTCTTTTGGGAGTCTTTGTTTAGGGTCAGTGAGCAAAACGTCCCTCCTTTACTCCTAATGAAGTGACACAACCCCAGGACCCCTGTGGTACCAGGGCTGTAGGGCTGTACACAATAACAACAGCTTTAGAGTATCCTAATACTGGCGTTGCCATAGAGAGATGCATCAGAGTTAGTGAGCTCTGAAAGTCATGTACCACTGATTATTACATGATTATTACTATTTAACCAAGTAGGCTGAGAACACATTCTCATTTACAATAACGACCTGGGATGTGATGCAAAATAGATATCTGGGGGATATTTTGAAAGCCTGTCTTAAATTCCATATTGAGATGTGTGGTTGTAAAGTTGGACAATCCCAATGACATCCCTTTTAGTGGGTTTGTTTACTGAGACCTCCTCAGACTTGGTCTGATGGAAATCAAGTGTGATAACAGCACCAAACACCTGCACCAGCACACAAACAGACATACACATGGGTGCACACACATACCCTCCCACCCCCAGCACACACACACGCCAACACATTCCTGCTTCCTGGGGGAGAATAATAATAAAACGTGTGCAAATCAAAGAGCTGGGGCATGTAGCAGGTCATTATCACCACGTGGATTTGTCGCCTTCATCCCCACCACGGCAGACAACGTCCTCTCCAACGAGGAGCACAAATTACACTGGGTCTTTCCAGAACCAGGGCAATTACAGCCTCTCAGTGCCATCACTCCCTGACACGTCACACTGAACCTCAATTAGACAGCATCACCTACCTGAATTCCCTCTGAGGTTCTTGGGGGAGACTGGGCAGAACGGTGGTCTGTAGGGTTCACTACTACAGCTTGTTATGGTACTGTGAGACACTCTTGTGTCCAAGTGCATACTGTATGACCTTGTTGTAATGTATGGTTGCTGTTGTTGTTGTTTAGTGTTGAGGGCTTCACCAAGGCATTGGTCATGTCATGGTGGACATTTTCTTCATTCTGTCTGTGAGTGGCCTATTTCAGCAGACAGGCTTCACGAGGCTGCAACATTAGAACAGCAGCCGCTGAACAATAATTGACATTGATGTCTGTGCTTTCTTATAAAGAGTATCTCATCAAGGCCTTAATGCAAACCGCCACAACAGACATGTCACCAGTGGTATAGAATACATTGGATATTTGATTGGTAGCTCCACCAGAGTTACAGTATTCCAAACAACAGCCCAGTAGATAATAAGGTCTCAGTACTAGTCCTGACCTGTGCTGTTGGTCTTACCCAAAACCTGGCCCTTTGCATCCATAGGCAGAACTCTAGCCTGTAGGTCAGGAGGGACACACACACACGCACGCACGCACGCACGCACACACACACACACACACACACACACACACACACACACACACACACACACACACACACACACACACACACACACACACACACACACACACACACACACACACACACACACACACACACACATTCACGCCCCTTGGAGGGAGGTTAACATGAGGTGTTAATGTGGAGGGACGTTTGTGGATGTCAGATTCTTCACACCACCGGCTGGTGGGTTAATGGCCATTAACTCTCTAGTTCTTCTCTGATAGGTTGGAGGAGAGCAATGTGATTGTGGGTGTGTTATGGTGTCTTTGTGAGCAGCATGCATGTTATCGGGAGCTGAACTGGTGGTGATAAGACTTAAGTACTTTCACAAACATTATATTTTATCTATTACATTAAAATTAAGATGCAAATGTTGTTCATTAGAACTCACTAAATTCCTATTCTTAAGGAAATATAAAGAAACTACCATCCAAGTGATGCAATGTTTTGCCATTTCCAACATATATTCACTCAAGCTCGCAATATCAACCACTAATCAACTCATTTCCATGAGGATACACACATTTACACAGCTACTCGGCTGGAAAGCCAATATTGTACTTGACCTGGCAGTTCAGCCCCGTCACTACAGCATGGGCATGTGGACCGGGCCCATCCACCCATGCATGACCAAGATGGGCTCAGACCCTCACTCAGACACAATGGCAGGCCCTGATTTTGAAATGATATCTATTACTGTTAGTGACAGCACTCCCGAACCGCCGAATTGATGCTCCTTCGGACTGACAAGCCTACCCAACTGACGCTGATGGCTGTGGCACAAATCAGAGTCGCTTTACTGCATCCCCTATACCCCGCGCCGCTCACACGACGTGCCCTGTTCCATATACCCCCCCCCCCCCCAAACCGGAAAGGGAGCGAGAGGGAGAGAGAGAAGAGAGGCGACCAAACTGAAAGGCAACATTAGGAGCCCAACTTCTAAGCACTCTGCTTCCCTCACCCTCTCTATCATCATCCTCCCTCCCTCCTTCCCTCCCTTGCTCCACCACCACTCCCCCTCTCCACTCCACACTCCTCTCATCTCACTTCCCCAGTTTTTTTCCTCTTTCCGTAAGCGGCAGGGAATTTAATATCTTTAGAGTGAGGATGTAAGCCGTGAGAGAGAGAGAGATGGAGGGATGGATGGAGGGAGAAACTGGTGGAAGAGTGCAACAAAGGAAGCTCTTTAAGCGCCTTAATACACATGCTTGGGGAATTGGCTGTGCTACTGGAGGAGCATGCCAGTCCCAGAGGACCAGGAAGTAGTTCATATTGACTTGGTATGCCTTGTTTTAACTTGTACGACTCCATTTTCTTCACAAAAACTTCAACATCATCATGTAGTTCAACTAGTAAGTTAGCTACATTTTGCAGAGGCTTGGTGGTGTTTTTTTGCCATGTAGTGGTGTAGCTAACTACTGGAACTGCAAACTACTAACACAATATTTATTTTTCGGCATCATACCTGCTAAATTCTCACTTGAAACATTGTTTTTGTGTTTAATAGTATAAATTACACATACTCTTGACATATGAATCCAAATCTGTTCTTGCAATTTGTAGTCTATGACATTTCGGATTTACATGTGATCATTTTTCACATAGTCGTTTGGATGTAGTGAACTACTTTTTCAAAGTAACTTTAGTTAAGTAAACTATATGTTTCTTAAGGGTAGCTTTAGTGTAGCTTTCAGTGCAAAGTAATTGGTAACTTATCTTTTCAGAGTAACTTCCCTAACACTGAACATTTTGTCTAATTAGTGTTTTAGCAGCATGACCTATCACCTTAAATATGCATGCATGAGATAAAAGCCACTTAAAACTTTATAAACTGGTTCAAGTGTCAAAACATGGCCTTAAACTCCACACCAGCATGAACAAATTAAGCAGTAGAGTAATACAGTAATGATAGATTCTCCTTCCTTATGAGAGTGTCCTCATTTGGTCCATAGCTCCAGTGTATCTGTCTCTTAGGGGAGCTCTTCACTAAAAAAGTCTATATAGTCCTATTGCTGCTGAAGCAACCTGACTCCTGGTTCACAGAGAGATTAATCCTGCAGTAAGGCGCCAAACATTCCATATGTACCCTACTATATACCGTAACAACCTGCTGCTGCAAGGCTGACTGACATCCCATCAGTTGATTGCTGCTGGGATCTGTTCTCAATGCGAGACTATTACACACACAGCCGGAGACACACAAATACACATACACACACATCCCCGCAGCCCCTGTATACATACCAACACACCGCCGAAGATAAATGATGATGGCAAGTGAGCGCAGTGCGGCCGTGTGTGTCACACACTCCCAGCGTCTACACACCAGCACTGCTCTACACTGCAAAGAGGAGAGGTATGGAAGCTCAGCTCAGCCCATCCAGCCGAAAGGCCTCTGGCCACCATGCCAGCACAATCACTTCAGCAGGCGGGGGGCCCGCCGCTCCCTCTCTCCTCTCTCCTCTCCTCCTCTCAGCCCTGTCTGCTCCCTCTGCCATCTCCCCCTTCCCAAAGTCGTTTCTGTCAGTTTCCGTATTCTTGTCTTCAGAGCCTGTTTGCCCATTCTTCCCAGACGTTTCTAGTCCGCCATGCGGCTCAACGAACAGGACCCCCGGTAAGATGGTAAACAGGCACCAGCTTCTGCAGGCGCTCTGGTAGCGGCAGTGGTGCCTGAGGACACATCTAACAGAGACCTGCCCCTGCTCTCTTAAGGAGTCTATAGGCCTCACTGTGACAGAGCCTGTCTTTACAGTACAGCAGAGCAGGCAGCTAGCTTGGGCCCTACGGACCTACGGCCTCCATATGTACATATCACTACAATCAGCCTGTTCAATTGAAGGCCTCGGCTTCTCAGATATTGGAAATACTGTCTGGAAAAATCCTGGCTAGTTGCTGGCAACAAATGGGACAAGGCCGAATAGAAGAAGATCCGTGCTATAGGGTAAGAGGCCTTTAGTATACTGTAAGGGATATTGTAATTGTATTTCTAGGTATTGAAAGTGTATTTCTAGGTACTGAAAGTGTATTTCAAGGTACTGAAAGTGTACTGAAAGTGTATTTCTATGTACTGAAAGTGTATTTCAAGGTCCTGAAAGTGTATTTCTAGTTCCTGAAACTGTATTTCTAAGTAATGTAAAACTATTTTCTGAATGACATTAGGCACAGAAGGAAAACAATGTTATTTTCGTTGAATGTTGTTGCTCATCCATTTGTGACATTGTGTGTCAACGTCGGTGTAATGGAAGGGGAGAATGAACTCAATTGTGAACCCCGCAAAATTGGTTCTGTGAAAGTTCCCAGAACATTTGTTAGGTCGCGGCAAATGTTCTCATAACACAAAAACTGTCCAGTCGTGGTGATGTTTGTAGAATATTTGTATAGAACATTCGACTGATGTTGCAAGAACATCCTAGAACACAATGAATCTGTTCTTTAAAGGTTCCCAGAATGTTTCATTAGGTTGTGGGAACAGTCTGATGAGAACAATATGGGAACATCACAAAAGATATGTTCCAAAAACACAAAAACTGTCCAGTTGTGCAGATGATTCTACAATGTTTATAATAGGGTGCGAAAAACATTCACCTGATGTTACAAGAACGTTCCCAGAACACATTTAATCTGTTCTTTAAAGGATCCCAGAATGTTTCATTAGATTGTGGGAACAGTCTGTTGAGAACATTGTGGGGACATCGCAGCATAAGATAATGTTCCCAAAACACAAAACCTATCCGGTTGTGCTGATAATTAAAATGTTTCTATTGGGTTGCAAAAAACATTTGCCTGATGTTGCAAGAACATTCCATAGGGGGAGTAGCAGATGTTCACACAATTTACATTTTAACTTGTCTTGGATGTCTTCATAGCATTTCAAAAACATTTAGAAAATGTTATATTTAAGTGACCTAATATTACCGCAACATTCTCAGCATGCAAATCCGTAACACCTTAAAACCTTATTCCTTATGATTTCATTTTTGACTGTCCTTTTCTTTGCCATTTATGAATGTGTTTTTCAATGCATTTCTAGGGGCTACAATATTAAAGTATCTGTCCTATATCTAGGAAATATAAGAATGCTCAGGAAATATTTCGTTTTTTTGGGACAGAACTACCTCCATACTTCCATTCATTTGTATGGGTTACCTTCAGATGAGTCCCGTGACACTTGTAGGGGTAATCGATTATGAGAGTCATCTTTCCATAGAGTGGTTATATTACTTTCTAGGCCAAACCGTTCAGACGCAACAGGCAATTTCGTGAGAAAACCGATTTTTGGGATGTCTCATGGTTTTACAAACACCGCTGTAGCTCAGACACCTTCCACCGCAGATGTGGAAGGTATAAATAGACAGATGCGGTGGATTGAGATGTAGCCCACGCAACAACAAAAACACTTACACTGATGGGGATTGTTTTACTATGTTACTTAGATTGATGCACAGATGCTTCAATAGACTATCAAGGATTTTAATGGCAGTTCACATTTGAGGACTGTATTGTAGGTGATACAGAGACACACAGCATTTTAATTTCATTCTCAGGACATTTGAACAGCCTTGAAGCAAACAAACACAACTATATTTTTTACACTTCATACTGTATGTAGACCATCTGCACATGTGCCAGGTATTTTATCTTCTGTGCCACCGAGGAAAGTCTCTTACATCTTGTCACGACTTCTGCCGAAGTCGTTGCCTCTCCTTGTTCGGGCGGTGTTCGGCGGTCGACGTCACCGGCCTTCTAGCCATCATCGATCCATTTTTCATTTTCCATTGGTTTTGTCTTGTCTTCCCAGACACCTGTTGTCAATCCCATTCATTACCTATTGTGTATTTAACCCTCTGTTTCCCCTCATGTGTTTGTCAGAGATTGTTTTATGTCAAGTGTTGTTTCTGGGTGTATAGGTGCGCGACGGGTCCTCGTACCCATGTTTATTTTATGTATGTATATTTTCGTGTTTGGAGCATGTTAAGTGGACATTTATTAAAAGTCTCCATTTACACTCCGTCTAACTCTCCTGCGCCTGACTTCCCTGCCACCTATACACACGACCCTGACACATCTTATTTTTTCAGTGTATAGCCATGGCAGTATGCTCAGTCAGGAATTCCATGCTTCCTTTTAGACCTTTTTAGACATAACTAACCCTCTGGAAATACTGCTAACTGGGTTTTTCACCATCACTTCACCTATCCTCTTTATAGAGTACTTCTGGGTCCATTATTACAAGGTATACATTTTTATAGAATGTATATTTTTTACAGTTTGTCTAAATTCTGTATTTCTGACTCGATTTAGAAATCTGAACGAAATAAAGCCGTCCTCTCTTTTAGTAGAGTATATCAGAGCCTCAATTTCACAAGATCACTAATTCTCTGCACCTGGGGATAGCTGTGGCCGCCTGGGTTTTCAAAAATGGTCAATCAGGATACAGAACARAATTTCTAGTTATTAAAATGTTCGAGTTATTAAAATGTTACCATTTTCTTCATTTGCTGTGTACTTGTAAAACTGTTTTTAAGATAATATTTTTTCATCACGTTTTGAAAGTCTTATGAAATGTGATTTAAAAATGTTGAAAAGGTCAAATTGTTCTGTGTCTGTACTTTAAATCACCAAGTCAAATTATTTTGGTTGCATACAAATGTTTAGCAGATGTTATTGCGGGTGTAGCGACAGCAGTGAAGTAATATCTAACAATACACAACAATAGACACAAATCTAAAAGTAAAATAATGGAATTAAGAAATATAGGAGTATAAATATTGTCAAAGACTCCAGTCACACAAGTCATAGGCTGTTCTCACTGCTACCGCACGGCAAGCGGTACCGGAGCACCAAGTCTAGGTCCAYYAGGCTRCTWAACAGCTTCTACCCCCAAGCCATAAGACTGCTGAACAATTTAAGGATATGGCCACCCGGGACTATTTGCATTGACCCCCCCCCCCTTTGTTTTTACACTGCTGCCATTCTAGTTAAATAAAAGTTAAATTTAAATAAAAAATATATATATTTACACTGCTGCTATTCACTGTTTATTATCTATGCATAGTCACTTTACCCCTACCTACATGTACAAATTACCTCGACTAACCTGTACCCCCACGCATTGACACGGTATAGGTACCCCCTGTATATAGCCTCATTATTGTTATTTTATTGTTCCTTTTTTTCTTTTTGCTTCAGTTTATTTAGTAAATATTTTCTTAAGTCTATATTCTTAAAACTGCATTGTTGGCTAAGGGCTTGTAAGTAAGCATTTCACGGTAAGGTCTGCACCTGTTGTAATCGGCGAATGTGACAAATAACATTTGATTTGATTTGTCTGTGTGGGTGGACCATTTCTGATTGTCAGTGATGTGTACGCAGAGAAACATGAAGCTTTTCACCTTGTCCACTGCGGACCCAACAATGTGGATCGGGCTGTGCTCCCTCTGCTATCTCCTTTTTGTAATCAGAGGGCTGATATAAATACTATGCATTCCAGTCTCTCTTGGCTAAGAGTTGAGGAGAGACTGACTGCATCACTTCTTTTTATAAGAAGCATTGTGTTGAAAATCCCAAATTGTTTGTATAATCAACTTACACACAGCTCTGACACACACACTTATCCCACCAGACATCCCACCAGGGGTCTTTTCACAGTCCCCAAATTCAAGAAAGCATACAGTATTATATAGAACCTGTATTGCATGGAACTTCCTTCCATCTCATATTGCTCAAATAAACAGCACACCTGGTTTCAAAAAACAGATAAAGCAACACCTCAAGGCACAACGCCTATCCCCTATTTGACCTAAATAGTTTGTGTGTATGCATTGATATGTAGGCTACATGTGCCTTTTAAAACAATGTATGTAGTTTTGTCCTTGAGCTGTTCTTGTCTATTGATGTGCTGTATTATGTCATTCTGTATTATGGTTCATGTTTTGTGTGGACCCCAGGAAAAGTAGCTGCTGCTTTTGCAACAGCTAATGGGGATCCTAATAAAATACCAATACCAAATAAGTGTTGCTATCCACTTTCTGGAGGATCGAGTTTTGAAATCAGGGGAATAAAAGTAAGATAGCTAAAGAGATGGAGAAAACACCTGTCTCTGGATTACGTCTTCAAACTAACGGCAACCGTGGCATGGCATCCTTGACAGGGAGACGCGTCAATCATGCATGATGATGTATAAGGGTAAGTTAGTCTAGCTAGCTACATTTTCATATATTACACGTTTCTAATTTTGACAGAAAGTGGTTTCATTTCAAGATAAAGTTTACTGTTAGCTAGCTAGCTAACGTTAGCTGGATGGCTCCCTAGCTAACGTTACGTGTAGGACGTTATTATACATATCCCAGAACCGTTTGCTCTGCTAGTTATGCTAGTTAGCTAGCTAACATTGAACCTGGTTGGTTAGCTCCCAGCAGATTCATGCAGGGTAGTAACAACATGATTTGGCACTATGTTCATTGTTGTTTTTAATTTTTAATTTCACCATTATTTAACCAGGTAGGCTAGTTGAGAACACGTTCTCATTTGCAACTGCGACCTGGCCAAGATAAAGCAAAGCAGTGTGACACAGCCAACAACACAGAGTTACACATGGAGTAAACAATAAACAAGTCAATAACACAATAAACAAGTCAATGACACAGTAGAAAAAAGAAAGTCTATATACAGTGTGTGCAAAAGGCATGAGGAGGTAGGCAATAAATAGGCCATAGGAGCGAATAATTACAATTTAGCAGATTAACACTGCCGTGCGGCCTGTGCCAGCTCCCCGCACTTGCCGTGCTACAGGGGGGATTCAGCCAGGACGCGTTGTGCCAGCTCTACGCTCCAGACCTCCAGTGCACCTCCAGGGCCCAGCATATCATGTGCCGGCTCTACGCACTATGCCTCCAGTGCACCTTCATAGTCCAGTCTGTCCCGTGCCAGCTTTCCACACTCACCGAGCTAAAGTGGGTATCCAGCCAGGATGCGTTGTGGCAGCTCCCCACACCAGGCTTCCAGTATGTCTCCTCAGTCCGGTGAGACCTGTTCCGGCTCCACGTACGAAGCCTCCAGTGATGATCCATGGATCGAAGCCTCCAGTGATAATCCATGGCCCGGAGCCTCTAGTGACAATCCATGGCATGGAGCCTCCAGTGATGATCCATGGCCCGGAGCCTCCAGTGATGATCCATGGCACGAAGCCTCCAGTGATGATCCATGGCCCGGAGCCTGTAGTGGTAATCCATGGCATGAAGCCTCCAGTGATGATCCATGGCCCGGAGCCTGTAGTGACGATCCATGGCAAGGAGCCTGCAGCGACGTTCCCCAGTCCGGAGCCTCTGGCGACGGTTCCCAGTCCGGAGCTTCCGGCGACGGTCCCCAGTCCGGAGTCTCCGGCGACGGTCCACATCCGGAGTCTCCGGCGACGGTTCGCAGACCGGAGCCTCCAGCGAAGGTCCGCAGTCCAGAGCCTCCAGCGACGATCCGCAGTCCAGAGCCTCCGGCGACAATCCTCAGTCCTAAGTCTTCAGCGACGAGCTGCAGTCCAGAGCCTCCGGCGGGGGTTCCCAGTCCAAAGCCTCCGGCGGGAGTTCCCAGTCCAGAGCCTCCGGCGGGGTTTCCTAGTCCAGAGCCTCCGGCCACGATCTGCAGTCCGGAGCCTCCGGCGGTGGTTCCCAGTTCAGAGTCTCCGGCGACGATCCACGGTCCGGTTCCACAGAAGCGGAGGGATCAGTGTAGGGAGCGGGGGCTACGTCCCGAACCGGAGCCGCCACCAAAAGTAGATGCCCACCCGGACCCTCCCCTATAGGTTCAGGTTTGCGCCCGGAGTCCGCACCTTTGGGGGGGGGGGGTACTGTCACGCCCTGACCTTAGAGATCTCTGTTTATTCTCTATATTTTGGTTAGGTCAGGGTGTGAATAGGGTGGGTACTCTAGTTTTTGTATATCTATGTTTTCTTTTTCTTTGTTGGCCTAGTATGATTCCCAATCAAAGGCAGCTGTCTATCGTTGTCTCTGATTGTGGATCATACTTAGGTAGCCCTTTTTCCCAGCTTCAGTTGTGGGATCTTGTTTTTGTTAGTTGCTAGTTTAGCGCCACAATACGTTACGTGTCGTTTATCTTTCTTGTTTTTTMGGTTTTCATTTAATAAATTCAAAATGTACGCCTACCACGCTGCACCTTGGTCTCATTCCGACGACGGGCGTAACAGGAATCTTAGCTAGTGTTCTGGGAATGTTCACGGTTTGCTGGGATTATACTGTAGATAAATCCTTGACACAGTGTAAAGTGTGCAGTGTTTTCCCCCTGCACTGGGCAGGGTAAACTAGCTGACTGAGTAGACAGGTGCGTGTTCAATATGGTGAAACAATACCTTACTCACTCAGTGTGTCAGCCACATCAGGTTCAACAACAGCATTGCCAGTGGACCAATGGCTGGACTAGGGTGTGAATTTCTGTGAGAGAGAAACAAAAGCATCCTTACAGTGATCTCGCCATTTCTTGTATTTGTCTTGTTTTGTTGATACAGAAACTGTGATTGAATATTTGAACAGGGCAGTCGATAGATTACATAATGAGTCAATAAAAATTGTAATATGACCAAAACTCCTCAATTTGTGAGTCACCTTTAACTAACTCTTAATTGAAAAGAMCCTTTGAATAATCTGCCCGTGTCCTGATTAACGGTCATCCAACCTCTGCCTGCTCAGCTTGTGGTTGTCATGACCCATCAAGACCACTGCTAATTAGCAACCCAGAGTTCAATATAATCACAAATCGCTAAGGTCAAGGTATTAAGTGGCACTAAGGATAATGAACAAATGAACCTTATGGGGTAGTGATGGAGTGATATCCTGGAAAGGGGTGGAAAAGAGGAAGTAAGGAAGCAGGGAAAGAAGGGAAAAAAGGATTAATGCTTTTTGCTTTCCACACTTCCTCTACAAAGAAAGAAAACTACTAGAATCGAAAGATTTGAAAGTAAAGAGACAGAAAGGGGGAGTAGACACCAGAAAAGGAAACACACCCAAACTCCCAACAGTAAAACCTTAGGGATCGATTCAGTCTGTATCACTGAAGCTTTACCGATTGCGCACTAGAAATGTAAAGGTTGTTTCCAATTGAGCAGACATACAGTATGCAGCATTTACCGCAACTGCAGTCTCTGCTATATTTTTAATTTGTCCTTTATTTAACTAGACAAGTCAGTTAAGAACAAATTCTTATTCACAATGACAGCCTAGGAACAGTGGGTTAACTGCCTTGTTCAGGGGCAGAACGACAGATTTTTACCTTGTCAGCTCYGGGATTCGATCTAGCAACCTTTTATTTACTGGCCCAACACTCTAACCAGTAGGCTACCTGCTAACACCAGAATATTTCAATCACGCTGAAACGCTGAAATGCTGAAATTCAGCATTACCGATTGAATAGAGCCCTTAAATGGCCAGTCAGAAGTTGAAACAATAACAAAACATTCGCCCAGCCACTGTTTCAGTTAAAAGCTGATGGATTGGGCTGAGAAAATGTAATCACGCTCAAATTCATAGAAAGAGCTGTGGATGCAAGGACTGAACACCATGATATCAAAATGATAGTTTTAAACATGCTTTCAGGCTATACAGTGTTAATTTACATGAACTTTGTTTACAAACATTGGAGTAAAATAGGCTTACATGTTTGGTTCTGATGGGTTACGACAGTTATACTACACTCATGAGGCAATTGTTATATTCTTTAAGAATCAATGGGTACGTATCATACATTCTTAAGTCCAAAAATGAATGTAGCAACTGCTGATTGCTCCTTTAAATCCCAACTATCTATACTTCTTCTTTCTACAGTACATGAAAAAAGGTCTCTAACTTCCTCTGTGTGATTCCTGCCCTCTCCCTTCCTCTGTGTGATTCCTGCCCTCTCCCTTCCTCTGGTTTGATGTAAACGCTGGAGCCAGCAGGTCTATCCATCTCCCATTTAATGACAGGACGAGGGAGGCCTGTCCTTAAGAATTGATGGTGGAATCTGTGTCGGTTCCCTCCTGCTCCGGCCCCGACACAACAGTTAAGGGCGGTACAGGCCATATATATTGACCAGGCTACTGCATCTAGTGCAGATCTACAGTGCTGAGTTCTGCCAGTCCTTCCATCAGGAAGGATACTGGGACCCTCCCACAGGCAATGAAACCTCACAACAACTCTTCTAGAGTGATCAGTCTGTCACCATCCCTCACTGCCTTTATGTGCTCTCCGATGCCACTCAGCCCCATCCCACAAAATGGCTGAACGATGCAAACATTGATCTGGGGGGTGGGGGGTGGGYGGGTCTCAAAACCCATCCGACAAAGTGAGTTTTCCACGGAGAGAGAGAGGGACCATTTCAGGTGCTCTAATACTTGGTGCAGGAGGTCCCCCGTGGACAAAGGCACAAGGGAAGGCCCATTGTGGGCAGGCCCTGGGCCGCCCACAGTCAGTATTCTCTGTCAGATCGTAAAAGATAATTGCGCTGCCTGGGCTTTTTAAGAGTTATCCAACGACTTCCTCTGGGGTGGTCAGGGGACTAATGTGTGTTTACTGGGATGGAGACGACAGAGAGACGCAGCCTGAGACTACTAACCACCAGGGAACATAAGACATCCCCATCTCTCCAATTTAGGGAAGAGGGAAGGGAGGGGCTCATTTTGTTAAGCGGAGACACAGAGAGAGTGTCACTTTCTCCCCCATTCTCCTCCACCTGACCTGGGGTCCAGGGGCTGTGAATAGCTGTCCACCGGGCTGCCTGTGTCTCTGTGTGGGCCTCCCCTGGTCCAGACCCAGGGATCTATGGGGAGTCGTTCACTAGCTCCATTCACTGTAACTTCATGAGGTGTGTGGGGAGGTATTGGAACTATAGTCCAGGCCTTGTAGCATGGGGCTCCACCTGCCAACCAGGCTGGCCCACACAAACACTGCACAGGAATTCACACACTGTGGGCTGGGCTGCCTTCCCATGCAAACAGGAGGCACTGCTGCTTGACACACTGGACTCGAATGATTAAAATAACTAAGCTAAACATCAAWCTTAACAAGTCAACATTAGCATTATTTAGAGAAATTAACCTGACTTTTAGGCTTTGAAAATGTTTTCAAAAGATGTTTGAATTGGTTGTTCCATCAAACAAACTGAATATGAAATGTTGATTTAGGATGTAAATTATACCAATACACAATATGTCACTTGTCTATTCCAACTTCCACTGAATCGACAAAGCATACACTTGATTTACATAATCAGCTCGGATAGGACTCACACACACACACAACCCTAATCGAGCTGCATGACATTTTCAAGGAATCCTCCCGTCCGTTTTCAGTATGTTTATTTATTCGATACATCCAAGGTTGCCTGTCCATTGTTCGTAAGTGAGTCAGAAGGGCCTGAGGAGTCAAATTCATTTGCTGGGCCTTTATTCAATCATGGCGGCTCCTCCTGGAGTGCAACTATCCCACAGATCTATGGTAATATGGAGCCTGAGGGGGAGGACAATTACATTACCCAGGCTGTGTGTCTGATGCGTCTCCAGATTGGCCCTCTCCCACTCTCCCTCTGCCTCTCCTGACTTGCTGCATGTGTGTTTAACCCCGAGGTCTGGACTGACTGACTGAGAGGCAGTAATCAGCTCTGTCTGTCTGTCTGTAGCGCCCAGTCGGTTCGGCTCCCAGCACGTCTACATGGCCACTATACAGCCACTACAGCCCCAGACAGAATGCCTGCATGGATATGGGGCCACTAAAAGAGAGAGACAGAGAGCGAGAGCGAGAGAGCGAGAGCGAGAGAGAGAGAGAGAGAGAGAGAGAGAGAGAGAGAGAGAGAGAGAGAGATGCCTGTAGACATGCCTGAATGACTTAGAAAGGGGCCATTTTACTAATGTAGTGAATTTCTATGTGCTAATGAATCTAAGATAATATCCCTGGCTAACACCTAATAGATTTCAACAACAAATGTTACATACTTCGGGAAATATCAAAAGAAACAGAAAATGTGGGCATTGCTGAAAAAGGGTCCAGGATATCAAAGCCTCTGATGAGAACCTACTCGCTCTCCTTTTTATTGTCCACTCCACGTCATCTGTCAGGGATTTGGCTGTAGTGTGTGTGAACTCTACAGAGTTGTGGCTGCTGTTTGATCACTGTGTGTGACTGACCTGTCATTACGTGGTGCTGAGGCCTAACATAGCCCACACAGAGAGCTCAGGTGTTCAATGCGCATATTAGAGCCTAATGCTTCTTAGGTAGTCCTTTATGAGTTTTAGTTTAGAGAACGATCTCACCGCAGAACTGACCGTTACAGGGAAAGCTTGATTGTTGTAGTAACATCAGGGAAACTGGGCAGAAGGGAGTGGTGCTTCAAATACTGCAGTTCTTTAATTGAGACTTTCATTCTCCTTAATTGCCGGCCTCAACACATTATGGAAAGTGATTAACTGTATTGGAAGCTCTGGGGACAAATTGGCAGACGCAAACAGATGATCATGTTTAGCGGACAACAGTTCTTGAGGTCTTGAACAAAAAAAGCAGTTTGCGATTTCGTTCATACTGGTAAACCGGTGTTTGAGTTGTGTGGTTGTAATATCAACAGTCCATTATCTCTGGTATGTCTTGGCATGTATCATTCAAGACAATAGCCAAGTTAAAATTGTTGGGCCCTCAACCTTGACCTACAGGTCGTGGTGAAAACATGGCTATTAGCCAGACAAAACCAACAATAAATAGTGGCTGAATTTATTTCCAAGTCCACTACATTTTTCCTCATTGTTAGGCTATTTGATCTGTATTTTTTTTTAAAGTGTATAAATAGAGTTGATCAGGCTGTTGATTGTGGCCTGTTGAATTRTGTCCCACTCCTCTTCAATGGCTGTGTAAAGTTGKTGGATATTGGCGGGAACTGGAACACAATGTCGTACACGTCGATCCAGAGCATCCCAAAATGCTCATTGGGTGACATGTCTGGTGAGTATGCAGGCCARTGAAGAGCTGGGAAATGTTCAGCTTCCAGGAATTGTGTACAGATCCTTGCGACATGGGGCCGTGCATTATCATGCTGAAACATGACATGATAGCGTCAGATGAATGGCATGACAATGTGCCTCAGGTACTCATCACGGTATCTCTGTGCATTCAAATTGCCATCAATAAAATGTGATTGTGTTTGTTGCCTGTAGCTTATGCCTGCCCATACCATAACTCGACCACCACCATACAGCACTCTGTTCACAACTTTGACATCAGCAAAGTGCTTGCCCACATCARGCCATACACGTGGTCTGCGGTCTGCGGTTCTCTAAAACAATGTTGGAGGCAGCTTATGGTAGAGAAATGAACATTACATTCTCTGGCAACAGCTCTGGTAGACATTCCTTCAGTCAGCATGCCAATTGCAGGCTCCCTCAAACCTTGAGACATCTGTGGCTCTGTGTTGTGTGACTAAACTGCACATTTTAGAGTGTTTTTATTGTCCCCAGCACAAAGTGCATCTGTGTAATAATCATGCTGTTTAATCAGCTTCTTGATATGCTACACCTGTCAGTTGGATGGATTATCTTGGCAAAGGATAACTTTCATGTTGCAAATAAAAAATAATAGATACAAATGATATGTGTTATACTTCTGCCAGGTAAGCCTACTTTGCAGTTAACATTTCATTGAGGTTTTGGGGAAAGTATTTCTGTCAAGCCACAAGATGGTTATCACATCAACTGGCTACACCAAGTGATAGACAAACGCTCACACCACACAGACAGACAGCTCATCCATACATGTATATGTATATATTCTTATTTCATTACTTTACTCAGATTTCTGTGTATWAGGTAGTTGTTGGGGAATTGTTAGATTACTTGTTAGATATTGCTGCACTGTCGGAACTAGAAGCACAAGCACTTCGCTACACTCGCAATAACATCTGCTAACCATGTGTATGTGACCAATAAAATTAGATTTTATTTTTATTTGACAGTATATATTGTGTTAAGTTTGGCTTTTTAAGTCAATAGTGGCTAACCAGGGGTGGGATATTGTGAATATTGCATCTGATACTTGTGAGATTTGTTTATGACAGTTTGCGGTGGAACACGTGAAAATTGCATGTACTTTCAGAATAGTTTGGCGAGCGACTCATAGGTGGGCTACTGGTAACTGGTGTTTGACCTGTTGGAGACCCTTGAGGTAGGCTATACAGGACAGTTGTATATTGAAAATATATATTGGTAGCTGATTAGTATGCTGTTGCATCGAAAATACATTTTACAATCTGCAATGTTTGAATTTCCAACTTGAATTACTGAACAAGTAATTACATTATTGCCGCCAGCCAGCAGCCTGCGTTACGCCAGTGGTCAGAGGGCCCTAGTAGGTTGACTCCAGTTACCAGCAGAACCCAAGCTGATTGACAGGGGCCCCTGGGAGCCCCTGGTAGCCACACAGACCATGACAGGAGCATGGTGACAAGTGACTCCACCGTCCCTTCCCTTCCCTCAGACATCTCCCTCTCTCTCTCTCGGAGAGGTTCAGGAGAACAGCAAGAAGGAGAGGTGAGAAGCCCGCGCCCGATTACGCAGTATCCCAATTGCCCATCAGAATGAGAACTTGCATCTTGGTCAAAGTCGTAACAATGCATCTTAAAAATAATTAACAGAGTTAACAGTGGTTTAAGTTAGTGTACTGTAGGGTATTTATCTGATATAAAGCTTTGTGTATCAGATTTATGCTGCTATTTGAAGCCAGCGCAGACTGAAATAGCTGAAAAACTTCAAATAGTAATGAAAGTACTTGCTGTATCTGCCCTTACCTTCACCTCAAGAACTAAACTAAGAGAAGTGTCACTTTGGTGCTAATGAACCCTGTTTGTTTTTGGTGTTTGTTAGACGTGTTTGCTAGAAAGGAGTATTAAACTGCACACACGCACACGCACGCACACACACACACACACACACACACACACACACACACACACACACACACACACATCTTATACACATCTAGATGTGTATAAGAGACAGCCTCTAAACAAAGACCAGAGAGACATTGACATGACCCAGATAATTGGCTTGAAAGTCTTGCCTCCACAATTTGATCAATTTGCCATTTCCTCCCAGTGCTGGCCGACCCTGTCCCCCACAGCTACTCTCCAGCCCCCCACGCCAAGCCATGCGGACGAGTCCACGCACGCTGCCGCCGCTACTGTGTCTTTCTCCCCTTTTCCCCCCAAATCACCATTAAGCCTGCCTGATGCCTGCTGCCTGCTGCCGGCCGGGACACAAACATGCTCTTGCCCCTGTCATCTCCGTAGCAGTGCAGGGACAGAAGAAAAAAGGCTGACAGTTTGTCTTGTACCATATGCCAAGTGGCAGCAAAGCCGAACTGATATGTAGAGAGTTTGGGCTCCTGCCAGAGGCCCTTTTGGTGTATTTTATTATTTTTCTCTGCGTCTGCTTGTGTCTCGGGCGGAAATGTGAAACAAAATCGTCATCTGGCCTCACCAGGCGGATTTACTGTCCATGCCTACAGTGGGATCGCCTTTGATCGTTATTTGCGCAATATTTCAGACAGCACTCATGATACTCAGGAGACAGGGAGCAGTGATATCACAGTACTCATGTCATTTCTACTTTTTAGAGGAATAAATCTTTCCCACTTTCTAAGGAAAGACTGGTTAAAATAAAATACCTTGCTCTGCTCTGGATGTTGAAGCTTCAAGTTTGTTGTGTTCCCTCAGTGAATATGACTTGAATAGTGTCCTCGGTTACAGTAACAAGGAATTAAACTATAGTGTAAACAAATCATCCACTTAGATTCATATGATTCATAGGACATCATTACTTCACTCTTTTGTCTCAGATTGTAAACATAAAACGTTGATGTGTCACAGACCACCCCAGGCAACCAATTAGAAATAAGAATGGTATGGAGGGTCATCTGGGTGTGAGGTAAAAGTGTGACACCCAATAAACGTTGGCTACACAACAGAGCTCTCAAAGACGCAGGTCAAATACATTACAATACAACACTAATATCATCAGACCGACATTTACCGGTCTGGGTGCTAAACTTTGGTCAGACACCTACAGCTATGTACAGACTCTACTTGGCACACCCACAAATGTTACACTCTCAATGTGCAATACATTTTCTAAATCTGCCAGACAGAACAAAAAACATTTCCATAAATCAACCTGTCAGTCAGCACCTCAGGAATGCGTCAAAAAAAATAGCCAGGTTGACAAACTGGGCCAGTACGACCGGCTTGCGCTCCACTGCCTCATCAGCTCTGTGGGGCTCTGAGGGTCAGGTGTGTGTGTGTGTGTGTGTGTGTGTGTGTGTGTGTGTGTGTGTGTGTGTGTGTGTGTGTGTGTGTGTGTGGTGTGTGTGTGTGTGTGTGTGTGTTGTGTGTGTGTGTGTGTGTGTGTGTGTGTGTGTGTGTGTGTGTGTGTGTGTGTGGTGTGTGTGTGTGTGTGTGTGCAGACAGGTGATTGACAGGTGCCTTGGGGACCTAAAGGGGAGAGCGGGGGTGCAGACTAGGAAAGGAGATGCCAGGGCAGGGGAGGAAGGCAGCATGATGGCACTGCCGGGCAGATGTGACACAGGTGAGGGCAGAATTGAGTCCCCTCGAAGGCTCTTCAGTGATGCCCCTTTACCTTCTGTGGATAGAAAGCACAGAGTGGCCCCATCCACGGGAGACAACACAGGTACATACACACGTGCACATGAGACAATCACAAACACAGCTTTGCATTCTTGCTACTCCTTATCTGTCTTCCTACTCCTTATCTATCTATCTTATGTTTTTTGAAAAATATCATAAATGTATTTTATCGTCACATTTAATTGATTTCAAATCCAAAGAAAATTACATGTTTGTAATAGTAAATATTTTTGTAGGCGTTTATAGACTCGGGCACGTCTAAGGCACTGCATCTCAGTGCTAGAGGTTTCACTACAGACCCTGGTTTGATTCCAGGCTGTATCAAAACCAGCCTGGGAGTCCCATATGGCGGCGCACAATTGGACCAGTGTCGTCAGGGTTTGGCCGGGGTAGGCCGTCATTGTAAATAAGAATTTGTTCTTAACTGACTTGACAAGTTAAATGAAGGTTATATAAAAAAAATCCCAGACCCCGCCCAGCAGTCTCATCTACAGCCACACTTGCCTCTGATCGCTGGCCGGCCTCATTTCTCTCCAACCTTTTAGCATATATTGGATCCATAACTTCAGGAAAAATGATTGACCAGTCTATTGACTAGCCATCTGACCGCCCCTCACCCCCTTCCCACCCACAACTCCCCAGACAGGCGCCTGATGCAACTCCCTCCCTCCCTCCATCCCTCCTTCTTCATCACTTTTCATCTTGATTTAACTTGTCTGGAAGTTTAACCCCAGCTGTGCCTTGTCTCTGTGGCTCTGTGGCTCCTAGCCAGGCGTCTCCGGTTCCACTCGTCTTTATCGCCCTATGGAGGACCCTCATTAATCCAGCCTCACTCAGAGACAGCGCATCACACTACTCACAGTGTCACCAGTACTCCACCATACGATAGCCCACCACACCATCTGTACTGGAGAGTACCCCTTTATTGAACCATTATAGCATAGTATCCTCTTTCTCACTAACTCCTAAATAAAACCTGGTAAAATATYGATTTACAATAGAATCAGTTACGTAAAAAATCATTCATTTTATTGATCAGCCAAAATCAGATGCATAATAAAACATAGTAACCCCTCTGTTAGTCCCACTGCCCTATCTGAAGCTGACAGTTTAAAAGCCTCCCTGAACAATTCTGTGTCCAATGGGCAGCAAATGAAGCCATCTGAAAGACTTTGAGTCCAGGCCAAGCCAAACTGCAGAGGGGGAAACACTCTATTGCGTAAAAAAACACAACAACAACAACAAAAACCGAGAAAAAAACATAATAACAATAATAATTATAGCTAATAATGGTCCGGCTTGCTAGCGACGTAAAATAATTGGCAGTTAGATGTTTAAGTGGACAATTGGGATAGTAATAGAGAAAGTAGAGAGAGAGAGAGAGAGAGAGAGAGAGAGAGAGAGAAGAGAGAGAGAGAGAGAGAGAGAGAGAGAGAGAGAGAGAGAGAGAGAGAGAGAGAGAGAGCAGCTGAAGTAGGTCAATCAATGAGTGGGGGAGCCCAACAGGGCCGAGACACAGCAGCCCACGGGGACCCCTCTTACACAACCACAACAGAACAGCCAAGAACACTGGCGTGTGGAGGGGGACAGTCTAACCACTACCAATGTTATCTGGGAGAATGGGAGGTCTGTCGAAAAAGCAGACCAACTGTCTTCTGCCTACAGTAATATTTCAATGGAACAGGTTAAGAATATTTTTTATATATTAGATTTGTTTAATCACTGGAATGTCAATGTAGATTTCCCAATAAAATGCATTCCAAGAAAGAAAAAAAATGACATTAAAATSTTAAAAACTAGTTTGAGCTTGGTTTATAGTCCAATACAAACGCTAATAAAGAACTAAATAATAAAAAAATGAAATATAACAACAACAATGGAAACATCTTAAAGGTTGGTCTTGGAACAACAATTGTGTATATTTTTCCATGCAGATATATGATTAATAGATTAGAATGGATTATATTTTATTCAGGGCCTGTGTGGAGGCAACGCAGCGCCCATCTGCCCTGAGTTTCACCACTCAGTCATGTTGCATCAGCCAGTGGACTGAGTAAGAGATGCTACCTCCCAACTCTGCTGCTTGTCACTGCTACTCAGCTGCCATTGTTGCGTGTTTCCCTCCTCTCCCCCATTAATGTCACTCATTTTCAACACACTCGCAAATGGAAGCCCTCCGTGAGGACCCTAAACAGCAGCCTTCATTCATGTTTCAGTGTACATCGGCACTAGAAAAGAAACAAGCTTGATATCTCTTAAGTAGCTAATGTTCCTATCCTATTCGGTCATGAGGTGTGCTGTTGAAATAAGTCCCTGGTAGTTACCTGACTGATGCTGCAGTTTATGCCCACTAGCGAATTGGCGATTTCAAACAGCCAATGAGTCTCGGAGGGGTCAAAGTTCCCGGGCGACCAATTGGATCATGACCCATTAGGACAGATACGGGGTGAGGTTTAGTAAAGGTCGCCCAGGGGTCAAGGAGTGTCTTGCATTCCACACTCTTAATCCTCTCTGCAGTCTGGAACCTTGCCTGCACCCCAGTTGCCCCCGCCTCACATGTTTCGCACGGTTCCTGTCCGCCAACAAGCACAGGTTTGGTGATTGATTGGATAAAGAGACTTAAAATAAATGCCCCTGCGCAGGGAAAGTGCGTGTTTTAACCCCCTTGCCCCACATACCCTCCCTCCTCTCTGTCATCTCTTCCCACTCACTTTAAAGCAAAGTTCTGAAGATGTGGGTAATTTGTCAGACCCCTCCCCCACCTGTTGGAGGGCTACCAGGGATGTTTTGGACCGTGTCGCCAGGGCGGGGGGCACCCAGACATGGCAATGATGGTGGTGGTGGCGGCCTGGGCTTCTGGGCAAGGGAATGCCCATCCATCAGTCCTGTGACAAAGAAAAAGAAAAAAAAAAAAGCCACATGACAACGCCAATCGACCGAAGCCAAACATTACAATAAAAACCACCGCGTACGTCCCAGCCGTAGACTTGTGCCGCCCCTTTCGAAATCCAGCCTTTCTCCTCTCCTCCCTCCCTCCCTCCCTCTCCCCTCCCCCCGTCCTCCTCCTCCTCACCTCCCTCCCTCCCTCCCCTCCCTCCATACATACATACATTTATATGGTTAAAGATTCACCACACACAAGGCTAGAATTCTGGTATTGCTCCATCTGTGCTGGAGTGTACATAACACAGGGGTCTGGAACAGCAAATCACACCCAGACATCAGCATTACAGTGTTTTGTTTGGAGTAGCCTCCTGCTGTGCCTTAAATTGCCCCCTACCCTTTCCTACACAGAGCCCCACCAAGCCAAACACACAGGAACATAATGTAGCCATGTAAACGGTGGGCCCTGAAGCATATAGGAGAAACGTGAACCCCTGTATGAGCCATTAGGAGAGTAAATGAAATAACCAGAGGAGCTTCGATTTCCCTCAACGCATCTCTGCCTTATGGCCAGGGCCTGAGTTCTGGTATCTCTTCATCTCTTATCGGGGGCCTCCTCTCTCTCTCTCTCTGTGTGTGTGTGTGTGTGTGTGTGTGGTGTGTGTGTGTGTGTGTGTGTGTGTGTGTGTGTGTGTGTGTGTGTGTGTGTGGTGTGTGTGTGTGTGTGTGTGCGTGGTGCTGGTGTGTGCGTGTGCTGTGCGTGCGTGCGTGCGTGCGTGCGTGCGTGCGTGCGTGGCGTGCGTGCGTGCGTGCGAAAGTGCGTAAGTGCGTGCGTGCGTGCGTGCGTGGCAGGTAACCTGGCGGTTAGAGCACTAGGCCAATAACTGAAATGTTGCTGGTACAAATCCAAGAGCCGACATACAGTTGAAGTCGGAAGTTTACATACACTTAGGTTGGAGTCATTAAAACTCGTTTTTCAACCACTCCACAAATGTCTTGTTAACAAACTATAGTTTTGGCAAGCCTGTTAGTACATCTACTTTGTGCATGACACAAGTAATTTTTCCAACAATTGTTTACAGACAGATTATTTCACTTATAATTCATTGTATCACAATTCGAGGGGGTCAGAAGTTTAAATACACTAAGTTGACTGTGCCTTTAAACAGCTTGGAAAATTCCAGAAAAGGATGGCATGGCTTTAGAAGCTTCTGATAGGCTAATTGACATAATTTGAGTCAATTGGAGGTGTACCTGTGGATGTATTTCAAGGCCTACCTTCAAACTCAGTGCCTCTTTGCTTGACATCATGGGAAGCAATTTCCAAATGCCTGAAGGTACCACGTTCATCTGTACAAACAATAGTACGCAAGTATAAACACTATGGGAACACGCAGCCATCATACCGCTCAGGAAGGAGACATGTTCTGTCTCCTAGAGATGAACGTACTTTGGTGCGAAAAGTGCAAATCAATCCCAGAACAACAACAAAGGACCTTGTGAAGATGCTGGAGGAAACAGGGACAAAAGTATCTATATCCACAGTAAAACAAGTACTATATCGACATGAATAGGCCACTCAGCATGGAAGAAGCCACTGCTCCAAAACCGCCATAAAAAAGCCAGACTACGGTTTGCAACTGCACATGGAGACAAAGATCATACTTTTTGGAGAAATGTCCTCTGGTCTGATGAAAAAAAAATAGAACTGTTTCGCCATAATGGCCATCGTTATGTTTGGAGGAAAAAGGGGGATGTTTGCAAGCCGAAGAACACCACCCATGCCGTGAAGCACGGGATGGCAGCATCATGTTGTGGGGTTGCTTTGCTGCAGGAGGGACTGGTGCACTTCACAAAATAGATGGCAGCATGAGGAAGGAAAAGTATGTGGATATATTGAAGCAACATCTCAAGACATCAGTCAGGTAGTTAAAGCTTGGTCGCAAATAGGTCTTGCAAATGAACAATGACCCCAAGCATACTTTCAAAGTTGCGGAAAAATGGCTTAAGGACAACAAAGTCAAGGTATTGGAGTGGCCTTCACAAAGCCCTAACCTCAATCCTATAGAAAATGTGTGTGTGCGAGCAAGGAGGCCTACAAACCTGACTCAGTTACATCAGCTCTGTCAGGAGGAAAAGGCCAAAATTCTCCCAACTTATTGTGGGAAGCTTGTGGAAAGCTACCTGAAACGTTTGACCCAAGTTAACCAATTTAAAGGCAATGCTACCAAATACTAATTGAGCGTATGTAAACTTCTGACCCACTGGGAACGTTATGAAGGAAATAAAAGCTGAAATAAACTATTCTCTCTACTATTATTCTGACATTTCACATTCTAAAAATAAAGTGGTGATCCTAACTGACCTAAAACAGGGAATTTTTACTAGGATTAAATGTCAGGAGTTGTGAAAAACTGAGTTTAAATGTATTTGGCTAAGGTGTATGTAAACTTCCGACTTCAACTGTATCTCTGTCAATGTGCCCTTGAGCAAGGCACTTAACCTTAATTGCTCCTGTAAGTCGCTCTGGATAAGAGCGTCTACTAAATGACTAAAATGTTCAATGTTTGTGCGTGTATTTCTCTGTGTGTGTGCAGATTGATTTATGTGTGGTGTGTGACGGTCTAGAGGCAGGCCGTCGTCCACTCAGCAGGACAGAGCTAACTCCCTGCAGGGGGCCAGAGAAAAGGGCTACAGCATCTCTCCACTGGGAAAGGCTTACCAGCCACTGTACACACAGACAGAGGCTTCTCCCTGAGACCCACAGCACTGGACATCTATCACACCAAAGACTAGTGTGTATATACAATCTATGTGTGTGGTTATTCAATTCAATGTGAATTAAATCATGACTATGATTTATATGTGAATTATCTTAATATTAATTAATAGGAATGTGCAATAAAAGGCAACATGTACCAGACATGTAAAATAATAAATGTGAAAAATAAAGAGCTTAATCAACAGGTATACAATAAAAAATATTGTCTTAATTCTAGTACTGTTATGTAGCCTGGCATGTAAAGGGTGTGACGGGAAGTTCTGGTACAGTATCCCATAATTGGTTGGAATGACAGTGATGAGGTGAGACTTGATAACCGTTCTGCAAACGTTTACATCTTCTCACGGTATGCTGCTATGATACAAGCTCACGTCAGAATAGAAATAGCATTCAAATTTGTTTTACTCTATTGGAAATATCCCCATGACAACGATAGTGGACTAAACCAACCATTTTAATATATTGTTTACTTCCTGATAAAGTTTGCTCTTTGACCCATTGTGTCGCCATGACGGAATGAATTCTTCCTGTCCCTGTCTGGCGCTGCCATCATCCATGGCTCTGAAGCACAGAACAGACGGAACAACACGCACACACACACAAACATGCACAGGGTTGGTGAGTAACGGATTACATGTAATCTGTTACATGTAAGGGATTACATAAAAAACATACCTGTAATCTGTTATGTTACCAGCAAAAATATTGTAATCAGACCACAGATCTTTTTTTAACAAGTAGATGATTACTTCGACGATTCCTTTTAAATTCAGAAAGGATGTTTGCACKAAAAAATCTTTGACACTTCTGTTTTCTCAAGGACATTCAAATCAGCATTGAAAAAAGGTGCAAGTTTAAGTTTGTTCCACRTGAGTGYGTCTGACCACAAGTCAGAGACCACTATGATGACACACCAAATGTGTTTGATGGTTCACGGAAAAAGAGCAGGAATAGGTTTTTGTAGGCTACAGTCCAAGCTATGTCTTCCAATGGTGCGACTGCTGTCGGCATTCAAAGATTATACAATTTTAGTAAACGTTTGGAGGTAAGGATGACAGCAGTGGTGTAGTCTACAGCAATACGGATATCACTTCTTATTGATATCTACATAGCGCATTGATGTGAATCACACTGCCGCTCTCTCATTTAGCCATTTGCGCCTTGCGGTTGTTGTGGATGGCTGTTCACAAATCTAAATGTATATTTGAACCCAAAAATGGTTGAATTCAAGAAATTTAAACTGTCTGTCAATCATTGATCTGAAACCAGTGGACAGCAAGTGAAAAAATGCGGTCTTGCAACAGCTGCARAGTGCGGATCCCAGCCTATGGAATAAAAGTGGGGCTTTTATTGCTCAATCTAATTCATGCTGATAACCCAAAAAAATACATAGGCCTACTGTACACATACTCAAACTTTCACGCATTTGATAAACTTAAATGGGCAATCTGTAGTTGTAATGTAAAGATATAATTTAATCATATTATTATATGTAGTAGAAAGCGATGGGTTAGAATAAGCCTACATAACCAACCCATAAAGTAAAATGTAACATCCATATATGGCCAGCTATGTAAACTTTAACATTGATTTATCCTTCAGTAGATTAAATTGATAACATACATTTTGTCTTCTTCTAATGCCTCTTAAGTGGAAAGTAATCTAAAAGTAACTTAATGTAATCAGATTACGTTACTGAGTTTGTGTAATCCAGAAGTTACTGATTACAATTTTTGACAGGTAACAATTAACTGTAATGGATTACATTTAGAAAGTAACCTACCCAAACCTGTGCAAGCACACACACACACACACACACGTAAACCGTCACTGACCCCGTGGAGCAGGGCTGGGTGTGCAGATTCATGGGAGGTGAGAAATAGCTCCAGTCCCCTTGTGTTGATGAAGGTTCTAAGGCCTGAGAAGAAGCATGCTGGGAATGTTTCATGCCGCAGCGTGATGCCGGGATCCCCTCACGCTCTGGCCATCTCAGACGCTACTCAGACCTGCTACTCACCACCACCCCCTCTRCCAACATGATATGTGGCTACAGTGGACATAACACAATGAGGACCAACTCCTACTCAACTTAAGAAAATCATTTTAATTGTATTTACTTGATAGTTGGTAAACAATCAGGAGACATTTTCAGACATTTTCAGAGTGGAACTTGAAATATTCTGTACGAGCATCAAGTTTCAATATTCACGTTTTATTAGTCGTATCTACGGGATACACATGGTATACACCTGTCTCTTATACACATCTAGATGTGTATAAGAGACAGGTGTGTGTGTGTGTGTGTGTGTGTGTGCGTGAGTGAGTGTACGTGTGCTATGGTGTGGAGAATCTGAGCAGGTGGTCAGTCCAGTTCAAGTGTTCAGTAGTCTGATGGCTTGTAGGAAGAAACTGTCCCTGAGCCTGTTGGTATCATACCTCATGCTTCGATACCGTCGGCCCAYCGGTAAGGGAGTTAACAGCTCGTGGCTGTGGTGTGTGGGGTCTTTGATGATGCTGCCGGCCTTTCTTAGGCACCGGTTTAAGTAGATGTCATGGATGAATGTGTGAATGGTCCCAGTGATTTACTGGGCCGTCTTCACCAGCCGCTGCAGGGCCTTGTGGTCGTGGATGGACACTCGATGGTGCAGTGGTAGTATTTGTAGAGGACCTGGAGTTGCATGCCACATTTCTTCAGTCGCTTTAGGAAATAGAGACGCTGTTGCACCCTCTTMACAAGAGTGGTGGTGTTGTTGGTCCATGWCAAGTCCTCAGTGATGTGGACGCTGAGGAACTTAAAACTGCTGTCTCTCTCTACTGCAGTCCCATTGATGTGGATAGGGTTATGTTCCCTCCTCTGCTTTCTGAAATCATCAATCAACTCCTTTGTTTTGCTMACGTTGAGAGGTTGTTGTCCTGACACCACAATGCCAGTTACCTRCTCCCTATAGGCTGACTCGTCGTTGTTGGTTCAGGCCTACAACTGTGGTGTAATCAGCAGACTTGATGATGGAGTTGGTGTTGTGCAAAGAAACGCAGTCAAAGGTGAACAAGGAGTACAGCAGAGGGCTGAGGACACACCCCTGGGGGAKCCCTGTGTTGAGAGTCAGTGTGAAAGAAGTGTCGTTGCCAATCTTCACAGCCTMTGYTCTGCCCATCAGCAAGTCCAGGATCTAGTTGCAGAGGATGGTGTCCAGACCCAGGGCTCTTGAGCTTGATGTAGTGCCTGGAGGGAACAATAGTGTTGAATCTGAACTGTATTCAATGACCAGCATTCTCACATAGGTGTTCCTGTTGTCCAGATGTGTTACCTGCCGTGTGAATAGCGATTGAAATGGCATCTTCCATGGATCTGTTGGAACAGTAAGCATATTGGAATGGGTTCAGTGTTCCTGGCATGCTGGCCTTGATGTGGGCCATGACCAGCCTCTTAAAGCACTTCATGAAGACCGGGGTGACTGCGACGGGGCAATAGTCATTTGGGCATGTCACCTTGTTTTTCTTGGGCACTGGGACAATGGTGGTCTCCTTGAAGCTGGTGGGGACTACAGCCTGGGACAGGMACAGGTTGAAGATGTCAGAGAAGACACCTACCAGCTGGTCAGCACACACTCTGAGGACACGGCCAGAGATGCCAGCTTTGTGAGTATTCACTCTTTTGAGAGTTTTCCTCTCGTCAGCCTCGGAAAGCGAAAACACCTGGTCACCCAGTGCAGCGACAGTCTTCCTGGATGTGTTAAGCTCTTTATGGGAGGGAGGCTTCGGTGGGCACCACACAGCTGGGTTTGCCTTTGTCGTCTGTGATAGTCTGTAGTCCTTGCCACATGCGTTGCAAGTCTGAGATGTCAAACATCAATTCAAGTTTGAGTCTGTTTTGTCTTTTTGCATCCCTAATGGGTTCGTGGAGCTRGTACCTGCTTGCCCTGTACTCGTCGCGCGCCACTGAGTCATCTGGGTTTGTTCTGCTGACATTGAATGCTGCAGTACGMGCTCTCAGCATCCTCTCTTCTGTCTGTTCTCTTCCGATAGGAAGGATGGGCAGAAAGACGACTAACACCTTGACTACAGGCAGGTTTCCGCTATCACGCTGTCACCAATCAAATCCCCTCAAATCTGTGATGACAGGGAAATAGTGTTTAGGAAAGGGGTAACCACTTTAGAGTGTTTGGACTGATCCCCCTGTCAAACTGAGAGGAAGTGTAGGAAGTTAAGCAGYAGGACAATGAGAGAGTTTACAGTGTAATCAGCATGAAGGAAATTCTGAAGAAATAGAACTAGGAAGGAGGGAGCTGATTGATGCTTGGTCAGCTAGGCAGGAAGGAAGTGAAGAAATTAGCGCCAGCCAGGGCATTGGGAGCTGTCGAGTACTTCCTGTCTCGTTGAAGGGTGTGAAGTATGCCACGAATGCCAACCCCATGAGTACCCTTCCAAAACACACACATGCACACGCACATTACTGTACATACAGTAGACAAACACACAAACAGCACAGCAAAGCAAAGCACAGCACAGCACAGCTATCTTCCCTACTATCACTTCCAGCCAAAAGGGAAAACCGCTGGTATCGAGACCTCCTGACACTTCTATGTTCCTTTCTACTGCATTAACCTCCTGAAGAACGTCACAAAACACCCCACACACAACAATAAGGACCTCCAGCACTTTACTACAGTATACTTACGTCAGAGCCTGACAATGGCAATAGTGTACACGTATCATATAATTAAGGAGGCAAGAGAAGCAAGCCAAACAGATGAAGACAAGGAGATGTCCTTGATATTGTGGCAGCAGTGTGGTGACAGTATTTTGTGTGACAGTTCAGCACAGCAGCCTGTGAGGTGGAAGGCTAACATCTCCTGACATGTGCCTGAGTCATCGGTGCCACATGTCTCTGCTCCTTCATTATGACAGGATGGTGTGTGTGTGTGTCTGTTTGTGTGTGTCTGTCTGTATGTGTGTGTATGTGTGTGTGTCTGTGTGTGTGTGTGTGTGTGTGTGTCTATTTGTGTCTGTGTGTGTGTGTGTGTTTTGGTGAGTGCATGTTGTACTCTGTGCTGATGACGAGTGTTCACCTGCATTAGCGTTTCAGAGGATCTGTCCAGCAGCTTCAATGCAAGGATTCCCTTTTGACCTCTGGAGCGCTGGTCATCCAAGACCAGAATATTTCTTTGTTCAACTGTTTTGCAATATGTTGCCACATTTATTAAAGCATGTATATTCCACCTAGAAACTGCTGGGAGAGAAGGTCAGGAGAGAGAGAGTGTTATAGACTCATATACTGTATAGAAACAGCTCAACTTGAAAATACTATTTGGGGGCGGCAGGTAGCCTAGAGGTTAGAGCGTTGGGCCAGCAACCGAAAGTTGGCTAGATCAAATCCCTGAGCTGACAAGGTAAAAATCTGTCGTTCTGCCCCTGAACAAGGCACTGTTCCTAGGCTGTCATTGTAAATAACAATTTGTTCTTAACTGACCTGCCTAGTTAAATAAAGGATTAGTAAAAAAACTGATAGGAAACTTTATATCAACGACTTCAGTATATGTTACCAGGAAACTGATATTTACAAACTCATTTCCAGAGATGACCAAACTGGCAAGGATCATTTAAGATGAATGTCCTTAGGTTCATCTTAAACATTCTTAGCAACGATGAAAGTTATAGTACTGTATATGTATCATCCTTCTGTGTCTGGAGTAATGACACAGTTCAGAGTGAGATGGGCTGGAGAAAGACAACAACAAGGAGAGAGAGCTGTGAGATTGAGCTGTAGACTCATCCAGAGAGACAAGTAAGATAAAGATGTCTATCCATTTGAAATGCAGAGAGATGTACTGGGATGGGCTGGGCGCCTCCCTCCTTAATGCATTGTCCTCTGTGTGGTTTTAAGTGGCCTGGCAGGCCGTTTGAAGGAGGGCCATCCGTTCTCATCCGACTGCTCAGCCAGGATTGAGTTAACGTCCCTATATACGCATGCAGGCATGTGCATGACGCACACACACACACACACACACACACACANTGTGTGCGTGCGTGCGTGCGTGCGTGCGTGCGTGCGTGCGTGCGTGCGTGCGTGCGTGCGTGCGTGCGTGTGCGTGCGTGCGTGTGTACTCTGTGCTGATGGCCAGTGTTCATCTGCATTAGCGTTTCGGAGGACCTGTCCAGCAGCTTCACTGCAAGGATTCGCTATTGCTCTCTGGAGCACTGGTCGTTCAAGACTGGAAATATGCTGCATTCAACTGTTTTGCAATATGATCCCACATGAAGTAATGTGCTTCTAATACACCTATAAACTGCTGGAGAGATGGTCATGAGAGAGAGTGTTGTAGACTAATATACTGTATAGAAAGAGCTCAGCACCTCACAGAGACTATTGAGAGAGATGGACAGGAAACTGAGATGTACAGAGTCATTTCCAGCGATGTTCAGACTTGCAAGGATCATTTAAGATGAACAGGAAACATCCTTAGCAACTGTGAACGTTATACTAACATACTGCTGTGTCTGGAATAACGATACAGTTGAGAGTGAGATGGGCTGGAAATAGAGAAAGAGAGTAAGAGAGAGAGCTGTAGACTCATCCACAAAGACAAGTAGGATAAAGACGTGTATTTCATTTGAAATGCAGAGAAGGATGTACTGTGCTGGGCTCCTCCCTCCTTAATGCACTGTACTCTGTGTGGTTTTAAGTGGCCTGGCAGGCCGTTTGAAGGAGGGCCATCCGTTCTCATCCGACTGCTCAGCCAGGATTGAGTTAACGTCTCACACACACACACACAAACACACACGCACACACTAGGCTTCCCTACACACACACCCTACCCCCTTCCCTCTTTAACCCCCCTCCTCTTCACCACTCCCCATTTAACAGTGACTTGTTGCTGATTTATCTGATGGTAGGAATTCTGTGAAGGATCCCTACTGTAACCTTTCCCCCTCACCAGATGTTCCGTCTGACAACACAATAATGTTCATCCCTAAATCCCCATGCAAACATATCATGTGGCTGCTATGTGTTTGTGGCAAGGCCGAGAGAAATGACAGTGACTGGGAGCGGGAAAGTATTTTAAACAGAGCCGGTGTGGCGCAGGCAGCGAGGCAGGCAGCCACATGCTCACTGATGACACAGAAATGACCTGGGGAGGGGGGGATCCTTCCACCTAGCACAATGGATCCTCCTTAGACGGGTCACTTAGTCCGTATAGGACCGGATCCTTTAATTGATTCTAAGGCTCGGGGTAAATGAAGGGATGATAAACTATTCTCACCTGATGCACCTATCAAACCCTCAACTGCACAGTTACACAGATGAACACTCAGGTTATAGGGAGAAACCTTCCCTTCCCTATCATCAAAATGACTGTTACAATATAGGTCATATGTGGTTATCAAACATACTGTATGTATGAGTTTTCAGTATCTCCTAATCGTGTTGCCATTCGTGTTATTCCATCATCCACATTACATTCACACATTTACTGTTCTGAATTCGAAGAAAACACATGAAATCTGTCAGCTAGCTGAAAGACAAGCTGTGAAAGTCATGGCAGCCTTAACAACAGCAAACCGTTGTGTAAGGTGATCTACAGCACGGTTGTCCAGTGAGAGTGTAACCTATATCAAAGATAGGCCAGAGACAATCCCCAAGGTTACAGACAGCTTGGTCTCTCTCTGACACCACTACACCACAGTTCCACTTGGCTGGGCACACACACACAGCTCACTAGGGAGAGAGGGAACAGAGAGAGAGACAGAGAGAGGGAGAGAGGGAGACGGAGCGATGTCGTGGGGCCTGACGGCTTCGACAGTCACAGCCAATATTTGTCACTTTCAGAGTGCATGAATTCTTGATTTGATGTGCCTTAATTGATTCGGTTCTGCTCGGTGCTGGCTGTCTGTCAGAGTGGGGCTTCCCTCTCTCTCTCTCCATCTCTCCCTCTCTCCCCCGCACCAGCCAGGCTGCTGAGAGACTCATTTCCCTAGGTTGGGGAGGGATAGAGGGTGAAGAGGAGGGATGGGGAGGCAGGGAGGGCAGCAGGTGACGGTGCCCTCTCGGTGACCCCTTCCATGACACCATGAGGCCCACACGGCAGACATGTTGGAGGATCAAGTGCTTCAAAGTGAAACAGACGGAGAGATAAAAATGTGATTTCATGGCTCAGGCCTTGCTTGGATGGAGGATGGATGAGGGAGCTTTTTTGTTGTTGCAGGAAGTAGCCGTCATGTGCACTCTAACGACAAGGCAACTTGACACCTGGGCTCTGGACACTGGACCTGTGTCACATGGAAGGGGGAAATACAGCAGAACAGCCACAGAATGAGGCTGGTACAGAGAGCATGGCTTACAAACTGATGATGCCTCTGTCTCCTATAATGACATCATCCTGCATCAATATAGTGTGTCCCTGTGTCACTATCATTTCTATGCCCTGCTACTATGCTGTTACTATGGTTTTCCACCAAGGTTAGCAACTATGTCTCTAAGGGTGTGCGGTTCCATTGTGAGTGTATTTTTTATGCTTATATTGTTACGAAGAAAGAAAGGTAATATTTTATCATTTACCTTGGTTGTCCTCCCAAGCCTGAGCCCTCTCAAGAGACTCGTCCAAAATTAATTTAGTTTCTCCCTTTATATTGTTACAGCAGAAATGAACAATAAGGCTTGAGTTGTTTAGCTTGGAAGTGATGCCTTTTCCTTATAGCCTTGAGGGAAAAGAATGGTAAAGGACAAACAAAATGAGAGCCTGTGTGGATTAGAAAAAAACACATTTGTGGAGAGGAGAGAACAGTTCAATGACAAGCTGATGGGGGGTGCGGGGCATACAGGGAAAGGGAAAGGGAAAGGGGGATACCTAGTCAGTTTAACAACTGAATGCATTCAACTGAAATATGTCTTCCGCATTYAACCCGACCCCTCTGAATCAGAGAGACAGAGTATGTTCATGAATTTGAAGGAATTACATGAATCCTAGACGTTTATTGTCAACGGCAGTTGAGTATCAATGATAGCATATAGTGATATATAAAAACCTACAAAATATTTACACCAATAAAAGTATGGGCACTTTCAACTGTCTCACAGTTAACATACATGTTAACTGCCGTTTCATGTTTGTCCCACTCAAGGCGTCCGATAGCTTTAATCTTGGACCAAGCTTGTTATCAACAATGATTAATTGTGGATAACGCCCATCGAATCAGGGAGGCACTCTACAACAAAGCACTACGGTGGTGAACCAGAACTGTCACAGGAGAATTTAGATGCATACTCGATTGCTTTTAAAGTGAGTGCCACTAATATCTTGTGATCATGTTAATTCTCTCTTGAAGGGCGAAAAGAGCCAGATAAAAGCTCTCTAAAAGGGGCCAGAAATGGCAATTGCTGAGGAACAAGTTGCCAGTTGGAGTAGTATTAGGCAGAGCCTGGCGGCGCCTGGCCCCCGCGCATTATGTGTGTGTGTGCTAATGTCACATTGATTATGCTGATCGTAAACTGCCTTTGTTTGTTCCTCCGCTCCCCTGTCCGTCACCCGTCTGCTGGGACGAACCACAGTCACACTAAAAGCCATCTTTTCTGTGTTTGCCTCAATTTTAAGTTGCTGAGGAGGAGAAGGGCATTCCCATTGGAGGCCTCTCCCACTTACATTTCCCTCTGCATTCTCATGTATTAATTGCTTTTTAATGTTTCCTTCTCTCCTGGATGCTGTTGCGTACAAACAAATCAACTAGAATAGGGGCTTAAGCTTTTCTCTGTTTGGGTCACGGCCCTGACTAAAAGGGTAGCCACTGAATAAACCATAAATGTAAGARGGAATCAAGATGGTAAAAGATGAAGTAAAAATGGGAGCCATTTGGCCTGCCGTATGCAGCATCCCAAGTGTACCTACTCTCATCTGTGTACGTGCCACATGAAGGGAATCTGGTGCGATGAGGGTGGAGGAGATGTTGTTCATCCTATGAACAATTGTGACATTTGGGCCATGATTTCCCCCCCATCTGCACCAACTTTGGGCAAAATTCAACTTTTCAGCATAAATTTTTTATCTACCGGTACACACATTACATGGAGAACAAAGAAATAAAGCCTGCTTTGTGTACGGATTTAATTGCACATTGGTAGTACCATCTGTATATATCTTAAATATAAACCCTAAACCATAAGAACATTCATAAATACCATGTGACTTATCATTCCACTGAAGTTAGTCACTATGGCCAGAGCATATGCTTATAGACGTTACAGATAGGCTTCTGTAAACATGACAAACGTCACAGAATTACAGCACAACCTCCAAATATATATCTTATCAGAACAAGAAAGAGGTGGTTCATTAAATCTAGGGTTTGATTGTCTAGGCCACACTCTATAGGCCATCATCTATTTCAATCACGCACACAGCTTACAATACAGGACAGGACAGTGGTGAGTGTGTGCAGGGCAGAAATATTGGGTCTGGTGGTGAGCGCATGGGGCGTGAGGGGGTCACTGAGCGTTTGGGCTTGAGTTACAGAGCTAGCATCTGCCATCCGGCCATCAGGAAGTCTTATCCATCATTGGCCAGCTCCACGGCCAGTGTTTGTAAAAACACCCAGAGGAAATGGAGTCTCTGGCCCAGACAAGAATAAAATTAGCTTGATGACTAAGTTCCTCCTCAGCTCCGGCGGGAATAAGACCCACCATTTGTTTTCATTACTTCCCCTGGTTGTATGGAGAACACACCGCACTGAGCCACCCGGGTGCCTGCCTGCCTGTATCCCTCTCCTGAACAGGGATGGGTTGTTGCATAGGGGTATGTGTTGTGTTGTCATTTCCAGTATTGTGCAAGTTTAATCAAAGATATTCCCTCGTAAACACAGGACTTTGATTTCAGGGCTCTTTGCATACATAATTGCACTCTGTATAGAAGGTGACTTTATTATTTGGAATGATTCCACATAACCTCATGACATTCAATATTGGCTTGGCCTTTTATAGGTCTTCCTCAGAATATATTGTAAATGGGCAAAGGTTATAAAAATTGATTTAGTTAATAAATTAGATTTCATTGTACCATTGCTATGACCTAAGCCTGGTCCTCTGTTACAAATATGTTGCCATACGGAGGACCTGATATTTGAGTAACAGAAGCAACTTGTAAAAGTACAAACCTGACGTGCCATGAGAGAGTAGACCGATCGTACGTCACTTCACAACTCAGATTAAGTTATCAACGGTGTTGCCAACCTACGAGACAAAGGCTCCCCTCCCCTCGTTTTCTTTTCCAAGTAGGTAGCAACAGGAGCCCACAATCAATCAATTAGACTGAACAAGGTCACAGCAACCCCACCCAGCTCCATGCAAACAATGACAAGATTATACTCCTCTAATTAACATCAATTTAATGCTTTACAAACAGAAAACACTATCCTATCTAGCTAATTACAGTGGCAAGAAAAAGTATGTAAACCCTACCTGGATTTCTGCATAAATTGGTTATAAAATTTGATTTGAACTTCATCTAGGTCACAACAATAGACAAACACAGTCTGCTTAAACTAATAATACACAAACAAATACACTTTTTCATGTCTTTATTGAACACACCGTGTAAACATTCACAGAGCAGGGTGGAAAAAAGTATGTGAACCCTTGGATTTAATAATTGGTTGAACCTCTTTTGGCAGKAATAACCTTAACCAAATGTTTTCTGTAGTTGAGAATCAGACCTACACAACGGTCAGGAGGAATTTTGGACCATTCCTCTTTACAAAACTGTTTCAGTTCAGCAATATTCTTGGGATGTCTGGTGTGAACTTRTCTCTTGAGGTCATGCCACAGCATCTCAATCGGGCATCTCAAAGGCGTATTTTCTTCTGTTGAAGCCATTCTGTTGTTGATTTACTTCTGTGTTTTGGGTCGTTGTCCTGTTGCATCACCCAACTTCTGTTGAGATTCAATTGGTGGACAGATAGCCTAACATTCTCCTGCAAAATGTCTTGATAAATTGGGAATTTATTTTTCCGTCGATGATAGCAAACTGTCCAGGCCCTGAGGCAGCAAAGCAGCCCCAAACCATGATGCTCCCTCCACCATACTTTACAGTTGGGATCAGGTTTTGATGTTGGTGTGCTGTGCTTTTTTACTCCACACATTGTGTTGTGTGTTCCTTCCAAACAACTCAACTGAAGTTTCATCTATCCACAGAATATTTTGCCGGTAGCGCTGTGGAACATCCAGGTGCACTTTTGCAAACTTCAGACGTGCAGCAATGATTTGTGCAATACAATAATTTGTGTGTTATTAGTTTAAGCACCCTGTGTTTGTCTATTGTTGTGACTTAGATGAAGTTCAGATCAAATTTGATGACCAATTTATGCAGAAATCCAGGTAATTCCAAAGGGTTCACACACTTTTTCGTGCCACTACAGTTCTACCGTAATCAGTAAATATTATCTCTCTCAGTATTGGATAACGGAACTTGATCATTCTTTCATTCTTTCAAAAATTATCTGCCCCAATTGTTGCAACCCCTATTACTAGCCTGTTCGCCYTATCGTCTGAGATCCCTAAAGATTGGAAAGCTGCTGCGGTCATCCCCCTCTTCAAGGGGGGTGACACTCTAGACCCAAACTGCTACAGACCTATATCCATCCTACACTGCCTTTCTAGTCTTCGAAAGCCAAGTTAACAAACAGATCACCGACCATTTTGAATCCCACCGTACCTTCTCCGCTATGCAATCTGGTTTCCGAGCTGGTCATGGGTGCACCTCAGCCACGCTCAAGGTCCTAAATGATATCATACCCGCCATCGATAAAAGACAATACTATGCAGCCGTATTCATCGACCTGGCCAAGGCTTTTGACTCAAATGACTGCCTCGCCTGGTTCACCAACTACTTCTCAGATAGAGTTCAGTGTGTCAAATCGGAAGGTGCTACAGGGTGCCACAGGGTTAAATTCCCGGGCCGACTCTTTTCTCTGTATACATCAGTGATGTCGCTCTTGCTGCTGGTGATTCTCTGATCCACCTCTATGCAGACGACACCATTCTGTATACTTCTGACCCTTCTTTGGACACTGTGTTAAACAAACCTCCAAACGAGTTTCTATGCCATACAACTCTCCTTCCGTGGCCTCCAARTGCTCTTAAATGCAAGTAAAACTAAATGCATGCTCTTCAACCATTTGCCCCGCTTTATCTCAGCTCACTGTTCACCATAGCAGCACCCACCCGTAGCACGCGCTCTAGCAGGTATATTTCATTGGTCACCCCCAAAGCCAATTCCTCTTTGGCCGCCTTTCCTTCCAGTTCTCTGCTGCCAATGACTGGAACGAATTGCAAAAATCACTGAAGCTGGAGACTTATATCTCCCTCACTAACTTTAAGCATCAGCTGTCAGAGCAGATTACCGATCATTGCACCTGTACATAGGCCATCTGTAAATACCCCACCCAACTACCTCATCCCCATATTGTTCTTTATTTAGCTCTTTTGCACCCCAGTATCTCTACTTGCACATTCATCTTCCCCACATCTATCACTCCAGTGTTTAATTGCTAAATTGTAATTATTTCTCCACTATGGCCTATTTATTGCCTTACCTCCCTAATCTACTACATTTGCACACACTGTATATAGACTTTTATATTGTGTTGTTGACTGTACTCTTGTTAATCCCATGTGCAACTCTGTGTTGTTTTTGTCGCTCTGCTTTGCTCTATCTTGACCAGGTCGCAGTTGTAAATGAGAATGTAAATGTAAATGTAAACTTGTTCTCAACTGGCCTACCTGGTTAAATAAAGCTGAAATATTTTTTTTACAATTTAAGCATGAGGCCCTGGGTCTCAAGCCCGCCCTGTGCAATTGGCTCCTGGACTTCCTGACAGACCGCCTCCCAGGTGGTAAAGGTAGGAAACAACATCTCCACTTCGCTGATCCTCAACACTGGGGCCCCACAAGGGTTCGTGCTCAGTCCCCTCCTGTACTCCCTGTTCACCCATGACTGCATGGCCACGCACACCTCCAACTCAATCATCAAGTTTGCAGACGACACAACAGTAGTGGGCTTGATTACCAACAACGACGAGACAGCCTACAGGGAGAAYGTGAGGGCACTTGGAGTGTGGTGTCAGGAAAACAACCTCTCACTCAATGTCAATAAAACAAAGGAGATGATCGTGGACTTCAGGAAACAGCAGAGGGAGCACCCCCATATCCACATCGTCAGGACAGTAGTGGAGAAGGTAGAAAGTTTTATGTTCCTCTGCGTACACATCACGGACTAACTAAAATGGTTTACCCACATGGACAGCGTGGTGAAGATGGCGCAACAGCGCCTCTTCAATCTCAGGAGGCTGAAAAAATGTCACCTAAAACCCTCACAAACTTTTACAGATGCACAATTCAGAGCATCCTGTTGGGCTGTATCACCGCCTGGTACGGCAAATGCACCGCCCACAACCGTWAGGTTCTCCAAAGGGTGGTGCACAACGCATAATGGGGGCAAACTACCTGCCCTCCAGAACACCTACAGCACCCGATGTCACAGCAAGGCCAAAAATATCATCAAGGACAACAACCACCCGAGCCACTGCCTGTTCACACCACTATCATCCAGAAGGCGGGGTCACTACAGGTGATTCAAAGCTGGGACCAAGAGACTGAAAAACAGCTTCTATCTCAAGGCCATTAGACTGTTAAACAGCCATCACTAACACAGAGAGGCTGCTGCCTACATAGCCTTGAAATCATTGGCCACTTAAATAAACGGATCATTAGGCACTTTAATAATGCCACTTTAATAATGTTTACATATCTTGCATTACTCATCTCATATGTATATACTATATTTTARACCATATATTGCATCTAGCCTATGCCGCTCGGTCAACGCTCATCCATATATTTATATGTATATATTCTTATCCCTTATCATCCCTTTACTTAGATTTGTGTGTATTAGGTAGTTGTTGTGGAATTGTTCGATTACTTGTAAGACATTACTGCACTGTCGGAACTAGAAGCACTCACAATAACATCTGCTAACCATGTGTATGTGACCAATTCAATTTGATTTAATTTAATTTCATTAGAGCTGTAAAAATGTGTGTTTTGTCATACCCGTGGTATACGGTCTGATATATCACGGCTATCAGTCAATCAGCATTCAGGGCTCGAACTACCCAGTTTATAAATGCAATTCTAAAAGTGTGTGTGCAGCAGATGATGAATTCAAAAACATCACGTGTAGTAACCATGCCAGCCAAAGTGACTGTGTTGGCCACTTATACAGCATGGATGGACTTGGCCTCAGAAGTGTAAGACAGAACTCATGGTAGGATAGAGAGGAACTGATAGCCACTCTCTGCCTTTATGACACACATGTATGCATGCATGCACAGATMTCCACACATTGAGAGATATAGCCCCTCTGTGTCCTACACACACACACACAGTCACACACACACCCTCTCACTCGCTATCAGAGATTGGTTCCAGCTTTTACCCTGGGTGCCTGTTAGAGGGAAGTGAAGACATCTTGTACTTCTTTAAAGCCTGTAGCATTAACACCCTTGCCCCCAGTGTAAACCTGTGTGCTGACCTACAGAAAAGAGAGCCCTTTAGCTCTTTGTAATGTAGCACTAACCCAGACCTTTTGGCAAATGTACTACACTAGAAAGCAGGGCTTTTAAGTCCAGCCTCCACTGGGAGAGGAGAGCAGAGCAGAGGAGGGGAGGGGTCAGGGATACAACGGAGGGAGAGGGCAGGAGGTACACAAGACAAGGGCCTTGAACTGGAGCTGTGAAAATAAAGATCCGCTCACAGGCTTGGCACTTAACCCCGCCATTTTTCCTTTTTATCCTTTTTTCTTTGGCCTTGTTCAACTCCCTCTCTTTCTCTCTCTCACTCTCTCCTTCATTCTGAGTATATGTAAACAATGATTTTATTTCGTATTGATGAGATCACTACAAGGCATGATAGTTCTGTTTTAACACTTCAGTCCTCAGTGACCAGTGCTGGAATACAATACACAGTGAAATCACAGGACACATGGCACATGGGTAGCATTGGAAACATGGGGTTAATCAACGACACTGTGTAGCCACAGATACAAAGAGAGGGAGAGGGACAGAGAGAGAGAGAGAGGAAAAAGGCAAGAGAAAAAGAGAAAAAAAGAAAGAAAAAGAAAAAAAAAAAGAGAAAGAAAGAAAAAAGAGAGAGGATAGAGAGAGAATAGAAGAGAAATAGTAGTGAGAAGAGAGAGAGAGAGAGAGAAGAGAGAGAGAGAGAGAGAGAGAGAGAGAGAGCGAGAGGAGAGAGAGAGAGAGAGAGAGAGGGAGAGAGGGAGAGAGGAGAGAGGATGAGGGCGAGAGAGGAGAGAGAGAGAGAGAGAGAGAGAGAGAGAGAGAGAGAGAGAGAGAGAGAGAGAGAGAGAGAGAAGAGAGAGAGAGACGGAGAGAGAGAGAGAGAGAGAGAGAGAGAGCAGAGGAGAGAGAGGAGAGAGAGAGAGCGAGAGAGAGAGAGAGAGAGAGAGAGAGAGAGAGAGGGCGAGAGAGAGAGAGAGAGAGCGAGAGAAGAAAGAGGAGAGGTGCGACGAGAGGGATAGAGAGAGAAGAGGAGAGAGAGTGGGGACAAACACCCCATTGAACGCCTGCATTGCAGAGTTCTGTAAGATTATCCCTACATGTTCCAAGGAAACTACAAACAATCGCATGCAAGGGCCAGAATTATGGCCAATTCCATAATATAAACTCAAAAAAAGAGCAATTAAGTTTTTGGAAACATCTAACAATACAGTGACCCCCTCTTCAATATCACTACCAAGGCCCTGCCAATTGGCCAAAGACTGAGCAAAGACGAAGAGTCCCTCATCCAGCTGGC
>NC_036844.1:18608161-18614224 GCF_002910315.2 Salvelinus sp. IW2-2015
CAAATTGAACTGAAATTGAAATTGGAGAGAAGACAGAGAAGAGAGAAGGAGAAGCAGACAGACAGACACAGACAGGACAGACAGGACAGACGAGAGAGAGAGAGGAGAGAGAGAGAGAGAGAGAGAGAGAAGAGAGAAGAGAGAGAGAGAGAGAGAGAGAGAGAGAGAGAGAGAACGAGAGAGAGAGAGATGAGAAGAGAGAGAGAGAGAGAGAGAGAGAGAGAGAGAGAGAGAGAGAGAGAGAGAGAGAGAGAGCATGGTAGAATTACATTACTTCCCAGAACCATTGTTTGCAGAGGAGAGGAAGCGATTTTCTCTAATGTGTCTCTGTGTTGTGTCCTTGTCCTCCCACGGTTGGCGCGTATGCCTGGATAGATGGATCCTGAAAGGTGGGTCAGACGGGAGAAAAGGAGGGAGATGTGTGTGTCCGTGGGTGCGCTTGGCATGTGTGTGCTTGCATGTGCGTGTTTGCGTTACTCACGACGAGGATGTCAAATAAAGCAAAGAAAAGGTTCATTTCCCCGGCTGAAGGCACCCCTGGGAAGTGTAAGCAGGAGGAAGTCTTAGAGCAGGGGGGAGAGGAGAGGTTACCGACAGTGTGCCTCTCTCATGGGGGCTAGATTTACAGCTGCCCAGAGTAACAGCCCTGCCATGCTTATTTCTACAGCCAGTTAAAACAAATTGCAGTCATGTTTTAATCGCAGGCCCTTTATTCCTCTGACTCTCTAAGCTCTCTTACTACAATGTTATTCCTGCTCTGAATGATCTCAATTACTCCTAAATAAATACCTTTACACTTGGGATGTAATCTACTCTCCAGTTGGAGAACGGTCCTTCTGTCTAGTGCTCGCCTTCCTCTCGCGTTTGATGATATTATTATCCAGACCTCAGGTTTTTTCTATTGATATACACTGAACAAAAATATAAACGCAACATGCAACAGTTTCAAAGATTTTACTGAGTTACATTTCATATAAGGAAATCAGTCAATTGAAATAATTCATTATTCATTATGCCTTAATCTATGGATCTCACAGTCCTGGCAATACAGATACTGTATGCATCTGTTGGTCACAAAATACTTTTACAAAAAGTAGGGGCGTGGATCAGAAAACCAGTCAGTATCTGGTGTGACCACCTTTTGCCTCATGCCGCGTGACACATATCCTTCGCATTGAGTTGGTCAGGCTGTTGATTGTGGCCTGTGGAAGGTTGTTCCACTCCTCTTCAATGGCTGTGCGAAGTTGCTGGATATTGGAACTGGGAACTGGAACACGCTTTCTTACACGTCAATCCAGAGCATCCCAAACATGCTCAATGGGTGACATGTCTGGTGAGTATGCAGGCCATGGAAGAACTGGGACATTTTCAGCTTCCAGGAATTGTGTACAGATCCTTGCGACATGGGGCCGTGCATTATCATGCTGGTGACGTCGGCGGCTGAATGGAACGACAACGGGCCTCAGGATCTCATCACAGTATCTCTGTGCATTCATATTGCGATCGTTAAAATGCAATTATGTTCGTTGTCCGTAGCTTATGCCTGCCATACCATAACCCCACTGCCAACATGGGGCACTCTGCTCACAAGGTTGACATCAGCAAACCACTCGCCCACACGACGCCATCTGCCATCTGCCTGGTAGTGTTGAAACCGAGATTAATCTGTGAAGAGCACACTTCTCCATCGTTTGTGCAGAAATTCTTCGGTTGTGCAAACCCACAGTTTTATCAACTGTCCGATTGGCTCGTCTCAGATGACCCCAAAGGTGAAGAAGCCGGATGTGGAGGTCCTGGGCTGAAGTGTGTACACGTGGTCTGCGGTTGTGAGGCCGGTCGGACATACTGCCAAATGTTCCAAAACGACGTTGGAGGCGGCTTATGGTAGAGAAAAATAAATGCAATTATCTGGCAACAGCTCTGGTGGACATTCCAGCAGTCAGTGTGACAATTGCTCAAAACTTGAGACATCTGTGGCATTATGTTGTGTGACAAAATTGCTAATTTTAGAATGGCTTTTTATTGTCCCTCGCACAAGGTGCACCTGTGTAATGATCATGCAGTTTAATCAGCTTCTTGATATGCCACACCTGTCAGGTGGATGGATTTTGTTGGTAAAGGAGAAATGCTCACTAACAGGGATGTAAACCAATTTGTGGACAAAATTTGAGAGAAATAAGCTTTTCGTGCATATTTAACATTTCTGTTATCTTTTATTTCAGCTCATGAAAGTTGGGACCAACACTTTACATGTTGCGCTTATATTTTGGTTCAGTATAATTATCAAGCTAAAGTAATTTTGATAACCTTTTGCCATGCTGGCACACATGATTCAAGGTACTGTGTATTCATCAGAGATATGGTTCACACACAATTAAGATGTCAATTCCTAAATACAAGAACGCTCTTTTATCTAGAATTGACTTTGAACTTGGCAGACGCTCCTTAAAACCTCACATCTCCATAAAAGCTTGAACTGATGAAACCTCAACAGTCCTTCAACAGAAAGTGTCTAAAATACAACCATTGTCACACCTGTCACAGAGAGCACCGAACCGAGTGATCGCTGCTGTCCCCATCCCCTGATGTGCTGCTGATTGCGATGCTGGAACCTTTGTAATCAGAGAGGCTGTTTGAGTTTGTCTCCTCGAGTTTCCTGCTGGCGCGGCGAGGACTGACTGACTGGCCCACTGGCTTTTTCATGTCAGCGATTGGAAACAGATGTGGAGGGCTTACAGTAAAGTGTCATCACTCACCCCACGGCTCCACCTATCCTTCATCTCTCCATCCCCCATCTTCTCCAGGCCTTCATCCTACCTGCCTCCCCTCCTCACCCCATCGTCCCAATGAATGTCACTCCCTCTGAGTCAATTGGGACAAATCAATAAATCATCAGACCATTTGTCTGCTACCCACACTCTCCATCCCCAACCACCTCACCTCCATAGTGGGACAGTTCAGCGCCACACAACTTGGGATTACGGCTTAGCTCACCATACATTCACAGCCTTCCTTCTGTTCAATCTAGAAGCAGGAGTAGTAGTAATAGTAGCAGAAATAGCAGAGGACCTGCAGAGCAAGCACAGAGAGCATCTAAACCTGTCTGTAAATTACATTAACTGCCTTTGACTAGGGACAGTAAAGTAGAGGAAAAGGAACTGTCCCACATACCTCTCTCTATTTCCCTCTATTCTCAGACGTCCAGGCCTCCAACCACCCATCCATACATCTACCCATCCAGTCTTACACCTCCTCCCAGCCTAGTTTGCTCCACTTTGACCCCAGTCCCATACACCTCCCTAGGCCTTTGAGCGAGCCAGCCTGGCCTGCACCACACTCTGACAAATGAGGTGGCGGCGGAGCCACTGTCTACAAGGAGCTTATTGGAGGCCGGGCCTGCTAGCTGGAGGGAGGGAGGGTTTGGGGGGCAGCCATGCAGCATGTTAGTTAGCCTGCTTAAGATTGTTGCTGCCCATCAAGGCCTCCTCTGCTCCCACACAAAGCATTCCTCCACCACAGAACATTCCCAGAGGGATGGAGGGGACTTGGGTTGGGAGCAGGGGGAGAGGGGGGATGACAAGGGTGGATGGACGGACTTAGTGCCAGGCTGGAGGTCTCTTCATGGCTTGGCCCTGGATGATTGGTGTCAGGGGGGGAGTGACAGAGTTGTCGTGTGGAGATAGGAGATAGGAGGAGCCGATAGAACAACGCTGGGAGGACAGACAGGGCCGCTGTTCAGCCAGTGGCGAGCGGACCGCACGTCTACATTTTATTGGTCCTGACAGCAGTCACACTGAGGCTGTGACACTAGCTGTGAGATTCATAGTTCCACACACATCTAGTGTAGTGGACATCCACCACTGGTAGCAGACAGTCTGTGGTGGCATAACCAGCATATCAAGTCTGTTTGAGATCCGTTCGGTTTCATTGACAAGCTGTTGATCGTCTGAAATGATCTAAATCAGTCAATGGTTGATTAAGTKATTCTTTCATGAATCATCTTAGAAATGTGTTTGTTTAGGGGGAAATCAACCAGTGTGAGACAAAGAGTCTGCAGAATGCAGAAAGGACCAGAGGCTGGTGTTTTAGCGGTTTTAAAAAACCGGGGGGTTTTTTAAAACGGGGGCAGCAGCATCAGAGAACAGGGGTTATCCAGACACCAGTCAGGGCTCCGGCTCCCAGTGCTGCCTGCCTGAATGCCTAGGAGATTTAGAAGCGCTGCTTAGATGGCAGACACACTCACGAAGATGAATGTGGAGAACACAGAAGAGTTCAAAGGCTTGGGCCCACACAGAGATGGGAAATATGTGGACCTTCTCTGTAGGAAGATGTCTGTTGGTCTGAGAATGAGCTGCAGAATGAACCGGCTTGTTTAACAAACTGACTGCTGTGAGGAACAAAACACCTAGCCTACACTATGCCTATTTAATGACCAGCTTCAGGAAAGCATGTTGGGAATCATATCAGAGTATATCCATGGCTCATATTATAACTTGAAAGCATTTCAGATCGGCAGAAACACAAGGTTACTCATTCCATCACCCACTCACATAACCCACTCCACATAAACACACACCAGACACAAACACAAAGACACAGAGACACAGAGAAAGACACACACACACTAACACAGTGCAACACCTGCTTAAGACCGGAAGAGCGGTGACATGAAATGGCTACTCTGCAGGTGTGAGATAGGGCCTGGTCCTTGCTTATCTGGGTCTATTTTGGTTTCAAAGAGTCCTCTGTCCCTCTCCTCCACTTGACAGTGCTGCTCTCCACTCGTCCGCCATGCACAGGACTAGAGTGAGAACCGCCCACGAGCCCCAGAGCCTGCTCTTCAGCTCCTATCTCTGTGCTGTTAACCCACGAGCATTGGCGACTGCAGCCGAAGGGAGCCCAAATGGACACTCACTGCTCCATGGGCTCACCAGCATCCTCATCAAACTATAACAGCCTACATAGTTTCCTTTTTTCTATCACGGTGCAAGCACAGCTGAAATCATGTTGTCGAGGGTTCTGGGAGGCTACAGGTAACACGGGGAATCCAAAAGTGGGGGAGGCTCTGGAAGTGCAACGCAATTACTCATGGAAATACCTTACCCTTTCCTTTTCTGTATTGAGTCATGCTTTAGATAAATGTCACTCTATTAATTGACTATAAGACTGTAACCCACAAGAAAGTTTAAATTCAAATCCACTCCAAAAACAGTATATACATTACTACAATAAAAGAGGCATTTTCCCTCTTCTTGAGTCAGCATCCTAAATGCAATACTGGACTCCATACTCTGATGAATTAGTCAAATGGTTCTATGATGTGCCCTAACAGCACTCAGTGTTGCACCGACGGGGAGCTAAAAGCTCATATTTATCTTTAATTCCTCTTCAATGCGTGTCCTCTCCATCTTTCTCGAGGATTTATTTTTGACATCTGCTCCCCCCTGCAATTAACCTTGATGAAATTGGGAACACTATCTTTTGAAAAAAATTAATCTTCCCCTTCCTTTACCTCTCCATGTTACTTTTCAGCAATTGAAATCAGGGTAATGACAAAGGAAAAATAATGTTCTTTCAATAGATAATTAGGGAGATTGGTTTACCAGGCCCACTCAAGGTCCATTCACATGCAGGAATTGAGACAGGGCTGTTGTCTGCAAGGCCCAAGGGCTCCCTGGAGAGACATTCCCCTCTGTTTCATTTCTCTGAGCAGGTGCCTGGCAGGTAGTCAATGGAGACGCCAGTCTTGGAAATAAGAGGCCCCCGGCCAGAGGTCAACATCAGAGGTCAGAGGTCAGGATCCCAAGGTCATTAGGTTAATGGTCAGTTGTGCTGGGCAGATGACTGGAAACGAATGTCCGATCTGCTTCTGTTAAGGTGAAGGAGGCGTACAACAGGATATGAAATCAAGGGGCTTCCTTCAGTCAATGACTGACCTCAATGCCTCTTTGTTCCACTTGTATTTCTAATACACACACATATGCAGTGGGGGCATACACACACATATGCAGTGGGGGCATACACACACATATGCAGTGGGGGCATACACACACATATGCAGTG
>NC_036844.1:18614239-18646298 GCF_002910315.2 Salvelinus sp. IW2-2015
CAGTGGGGGCATACACACACATATGCAGTGGGGGCATACACACACATATGCAGTGGGGGCATACACACACATATGCAGTGGGGGCATACACACACGTATGCATAAAACCAACTGAGAGCCATTCCCTCCATGTTTTATTACCTAATTAGCGACAATACATTATCTTGACATCATTCATTTTGTACCCATTCTAAAGTCTATGATTTACAGTTTCTTTGATATTTGTTGATTTTCATAACTTTTCCCACACCAATCTACTGTGCATTAACACAGTCATGGAAGATTAACAAAATATTGATTGATTTCACCCAACTCCGCTCCCCACAGATTTAATTATAACATATGTCCTCCGGCATCGTACATTTACACAGGGCCCAATTCACCAATGACTATTCTTGAAATTCCTCTGTGCGAAACAGGTACCGGGGTCAATGGTTGCATGTGCAGTGATTTACAATTCAATCTCAGCTGAGGAAACGTGATCTGTCATTGCCCAATGACTGCTAGGGCTACCATCGCCTGACACATGGAGGGCTAAACCCAGCCGGCCTGGTCCAGAGCCCTGGGGAAATATTGTACAAATGTCAGTTCACTGAGGACCAATGTCAGGAGCTTGAGGAGCGAGCCACGACCAGCAGGGTTACATACAGGGAAAAGTACAGGGAGTTCTAACCCTTTTCTATCCGTCAACATTCTGACACAGTTCCTAGGGGAACCGGGGCCTGGCGGCTCTCCTTACATAGGGTCGGCGGTGGACTCCCGCTCCTGAGATACAGTATGTAATTGAATCTCTGTCCGACTGCAAACCAGGCATTGGCAACTTGGGCTCTGTTGCTCCAAGGTAGGTTTGAGAAGTGGGTGATTCCAACGGCACATAAAAATGCCAGGCTGGTCAGTCTAGGGTGCATGCGGCGGAGCGGGTTTCATCAGAGCTGAGTCATCTAACGTGGACTGTGGAAGTACAGTGTGTGTTTCATAATGTAATGTTTAAAAAATAAAAATAAAATTCATTTCACCTTTATTTAACCAGGTAGGCCAGTTGAGAACAAGTCCTCATTTACAACTGTGACCTGGCCAAGATAAAACAAAGCAGTGCGACAAAAACAACAACACAGAGTTACACATAAACAAATGTACAGTCAATAACACAAAATAAAACATCTATGTACATTGTGGGCAAATGTAGAAGAGTAGGGAGGTAAGGCAACAAATAGGCCACAGAGGCGAAATAATTACAATTTAGCATTAACACTGGAGTGATAGATGTGCAGATGATAATGTGCAAGTAGAGATACTGGGGTGCAAAAGAGCAAGAAGATAAATTACAATATGGGGATGAGGTAGTTGGGTGTGCTATTTACAGATTGGCTGTGTACAGGTACAGTGATCATCGCTAATACAGACATATGAAATATGGGTCATATACTGCACATTTAAAAAGTGAATACATGTGGCAGGCAGACATTGGCAACATTGCCAATACATCCTTACAACTTCACAGTACAGTTATAGGTATGTATCAACAATGGGATAAGATGTATCTGACTATTGGTTTCTTTCTCATTGAATAGAAAGGCACATGTACAGTAGTCAAAAGTTTGGACACACCTACTCAGGCGTAGTGGTCTAAGACACTGCATCTCAGTGCAAGAGGCGTCACTGCAGTACCTGGTTCAAATCCAGGCTGCATCAGATCCGGCCGTGATTGGGAGTCCCAAAGGGTGGCACACAATTGGCCCAAGGTTGTCCAGGTTTGGCTGGGGTAGGCTGTCATTGTAAATAATAATTTGTTCTTAACTGACTTGCCTAATTAAATAAAGGTAAAATTACAACAAAAAAAGAAGGAAAAAATCATTCAGGGGTTTTTCTTTATTTTTACTATTTTCTACATTGTGGAATAATAGTGAAGACATCAAAACTATGAAAAAACACATATGGAATCATGTAGTAACCAAAAAAGTGTTAAACAAATCATAGTAAACATAGTAGGCCAAATTTTATATTTTAGAGCCTTCAAAAGGCTAAATAAGGAGTTACACACACACCTGGCGTACTACCTGGGCACATACCTGGTTGACCGGGGTGCCGGAGGTGGAAGTCGGCGATGAGGGCTGGGTTCAGGAGGTCTCTAGCGGGGACCCAACACCTCTCCTCTGGGCCATAACTCTCCCAGTCAACCAGGTACTGGAAACCCCTGCACCGTGGTTGAACACTCAGGAAGTGTCTCACCGTGTATGCCGGATGGCCATCGATGACACGGGGAGGAGTGGTGGGCCTGGAAACAGAAGACAAAGGGCTGTGAGACACAGGCTTAATCCTAGACACATGGAAAGTAGGGTGAATACGGAGGGTATGGGTAAAAAACAAACAGCAGTGGGGCTAATGACTAGAGATGGGGAACAAGCCAAAACTGGGGGAAAGTTTACGGGACTCCACCCGGAGGGGCAGGTCCCGGGTGGAGAGCCATACCCTCTGCCCGAGCAGATAGCGTGGAGCAGGGGTCCGTTGGCGATCCGCTTGTTGCCTATATCTGGAAGTGGTCTTCCACAGAGCGGCTCGGGCTCTCTTCCAGGTACGGCGACAGCGGTGGATTAAAATCTGGGCAGAGGGATTGCTGACGTCCTCCTCTTGCTCGGGGAAAAGCGAAGGCTGATATACCAAGGAACACTCAAAGGGCGAGAGACCCATGGCAGAGCAAGGAAGGGTGTTGCGAACGTACTCAACCCATACCAGTTYCTGACTCCAGGTGGTAGGGTTGGCAGAGGCAGAGATGAGTCGTCTCTAAGTCCTGGTTGACTTGCTCCGACTGGCCGTTGTACTGGGAGAGGAATCCGGAGGACAGGCTGGCAGACAACCCAATGAGCAAGCAGAATGCCTTCCAGAACCGGGACGAGAACTGCGGCCCCCGGTCGGAGACCATGTCTAAAACTGGCGAGTGTAGAGAGTATAGAAATATTGTTATCCACGTCGGCACCAACGATGTTAGGATGAAACAGTCAGAGGTCACCAAGCGCAACATAGCTTCAGCGTGTAAATCAGCTAGAAAGATGTGTCGYCATCGAGTAATTGTCTCTGKCCCRCTCCCAGTTAGGGGGAGTGATGAGCTCTACAGCAGAGTCTCACAACTCAATCGCTGGTTGAAAACTGTTTTCTGCCCCTCCCAAAAGATAGAATTTGTAGATAATTGGCCCTCTTTCTGGGACTCACCCACAAACAGGAACAAGCCTGGCCTGCTGAGGAGTGACAGACTCCATCCTAGCTGGAGTGGTGCTCTCATCTTATCTACCAACATAGACAGGGCTCTAACTCCTCTAGCTCCACAATGAAATAGGGTGCAGGCCAGGCAGCAGGCTGTTAGCCAGCCTGCCAGCTTAGTGGAGTCTGCCACTAGCATAGTCAGTGTAGTCAGCTCAGCTATCCCCATTGAGACTGTGTCTGTGCCTCGACCTAGGTTGGGCAAAACTAAACATGGCGGTGTTCGCCTTAGCAATCTCACTAGGATAAAGACCTCCTCCATTCCTGCCATTATTGAAATAGATCGTGATACCTCACATCTCAAAATAGCGCTACTTAATGTTAGATCCCTCACTTCAAAGGCAGTTATAGTCAATGAACTAATCACTGATCATAATCTTGATGTGATTGGCCTGACTGAAACATGGCTTAAGCCTTATGAATTTACTGTGTTAAATGAGGCCTCACCTCCTGGTTACACTAGTGACCATATCCCCCGTGCATCCCGCAAAGGCGGAGGTGTTGCTAACATTTACGATAGCAAATTTCAATTTACAAAATAAAAAATGACGTTTTCGTCTTTTGAGCTTCTAGTCATGAAATCTATGCAGCCTACTCAATCACTTTTTATAGCTACTGTTTACAGGCCTCCTGGGCCATATACAGCGTTCCTCACTGAGTTCCCTGAATTCTTATCGGACCTTGTAGTCATAGCAGATAATATTCAAATTTTTGGTGATTTTAATATTCACATGGAAAAGTCCACAGACCCACTCCAAAAGGCTTTCGGAGCCATCATCGACTCAGTGGGTTTTGTCCAACATGTCTCTGGACCTACTCACTGCCACAGTCATACTCTGGACCTAGTTTTGTCCCATGGAATAAATGTTGTYGATCTMAATGTTTTTCCTCATAATCCTGGACTATCGGACCACCATTTTAWTARGTTTGCAATCGCAACAAATAATCTGCTCAGACCCCAAKCAAGGAGCATCAAAAGTCGTGCTATAAATTCTCAGACAACACAAAGATTCCTTGATGCCCTTCCAGACTCCTTCTGCCTACCCAAGGACGTCAGAGGACAAAAATCAGGTAACCACTAACTGAGGACTCAATTTAACTTGCGCAATACCCTAGATGCAGTCGCACCACATAAAAACTACAAATATTTGTCATAAGAAACTAGCTCCCTGGTAATACAGAAAATAACCGAGCTCTGAAGCAAGCTTCCAGAAAATTGGAACGGAAATGGCTCCACACCAAACTGGAAGTCTTCCGACTAGCTTGGAAAGACAGTACCGTGCAGTATCGAAGAGCCCTCACTGCTGCTCGATCATCTATTTTCCAACTTAATTGAGGAAAATAAGAACAATCCAAAATGTATTTTTGATACTGTCGCAAAGCTAACTAAAAGCAGCATTCCCCAAGTGAGGATGGCTTTCATTCAGCAGTAATAAATTCATGAACTTCTTTGAGGAAAAGATCATGATCATTAGAAAGCAAATTCGGACTCCTCTTTAAATCTGCGTATTCCTCCAAAGCTCAGCTGTCCTGAGTCTGCACAACTCTGCCAGGACCTAGGATCAAGAGAGACACTTAAGTGTTTTAGTACTATATCTCTTGACACAATGATGAAAATAATCATGGCCTCTAAACCTTCAAGCTGCATACTGGACCCTATTCCAACTAAACTACTGAAAGAGCTGCTTCCTGTGCTCGACCCTCCTATGTTGACATAATAAACGGCTCTCTATCAACCGGATGTGTACCAAACTCACTAAAAGTGGCAGTAATAAAGCCTCTCTTGAAAAGCCAAACCTTGACCCAGAAAATATAAAAAAACTATTGGCCTATATCAAATCTTCCATTCCTCTCAAAGATTTTTGAAAAAGCTGTTGCGCAGCAACTCACTGCCTTCCTGAAGACAAACAATGTATACGAAATGTTTCAGTCTGGTTTTAGACCCCATCATAGCACTGAGACTGCACTTGTGAAGGTGGTAAATTACCTTTTAATGGCGTCAAACCGAGGCTCTGCATCTGTCCTCGTGCTCTAGACCTTAGTGCTGCTTTTGATACCATCGATCACCACATTCTTTTGGAGAGATTGGAAACCCAAATTGTCTACACAGACAAGTTCTGGCCTGGTTTAGATCTTATCTGTTGGAAAGATATCATTTTGTCGCTGTGAATGGTTTGTCCTCTGACAAATCAACTGTACATTTCGGTGTTCCTCAAGGTTCCGTTTTAGGACCACTATTGTTTTCACTATATATTTTACCTCTTGGGGATGTCATTCGAAAACATAATGTTAACTTTCACTGCTATGCGGATGACACACAGCTGTACATTTCAATGAAACATGGTGAAGCCCCAAAATTGACCTTGCTAGAAGCCTGTGTTTCAGACATAAGGAAGTGGATGGCTGAAAACGTTCTACTTTTAAATCTCGGACAAAAACAGAGATGCTTGTTCTAGGTCCCAAGAAACAAAGAGATCTTCTGTTGAATCTGACAATTAATCTTGATGGTTGTAAAGTCGTCTCAAATAAAACTGTGAAGGACCTCGGCGTTACTCTGGACCCTGATCTCTCTTTTGACGAACATATCAAGACTGTTTCAAGGACAGCTTTTTTCCATCTACGTAACAATTGGAAAATCAGAAATGTTCTGTCCAAAAAATGCAGAAAATGTATCCATGCTTTTTGTTACTTCTAGGTTAGACTACTGCAATGCTCTACTTTCCGGCTACCTGGATAAAGCACTAAATAAACTTCAGTAGTGCTAAATACGGCTGCTAAAATCCTGTCTAGAACCAAAAATTTGATCATATTACTCCAGTGCTAGCTTCCTACACTGGCTTCCTGTTAAGGCAAGGCTGATTTTCAAGGTTTTACTGTTAACCTACAAAGCGGTTACATGGGCTTGCTCCTACCTATCTTCCGAGTTGGTCCTGCCGGTACATACCTACACGTACGCTACGGTAACAAGACGCAGGGCTCCTAATTGTCCTAGAATTTCTAAGCAAAACAGCTGGAGGCAGGGCTTTCCCTCCTATAGATCTCCATTTTTATGGAATGGTCTGCCTACCCATGTGAGAGACCAGATCGGTCTCAATCTTTAAGTCTTTACTGAAGACTCATCTCTCAGTAGGTCATATGATTTGAGTGTAGTCTGGCCAGGAGTGTGAAGGTGAACGAAAAGGCTCTGGAGCAAAGAACCGCCCTTGCTGTCCTGCCTGCCGGTCCCCCTCTACTCCACTGGGAGTCCCTGCTCTAACCCTATTACAGGGGCTGAGTCACTGGCTTACTGGTGCTCTTTCATGCCGTCCCTAGGGAGGGTGCGTCACTTGAGTGGGTTGAGTCACTGACGTGATCTTCCTGTCTGGGTTGGCGCCCCCCCTTGGTCTGTGCCGTGGCGGAGATCTTTGTGGGCTATACTCGTCCTTGTCTCAGGATGGTAAGTTGGTGTTGAAGATTTCCCTCTAGTGGTGTGGGGGCTGTGCTTTGGCAAAGTGGTGGGGTTATATCCTTCCTGTTGGCCCTGTCCGGGGGTATCATCGGATGGGGCCACAGTCTCCTGACCCCTCCTGTCTCAGTATTTATGAGGCAGTAGTTAATGTGTCGGGGGCTAGGGTCAGTTTGTTATACTGGAGGACTTCTCCTGTCTTATCCGGTGTCCTGTGTGAATTTTAAGTATGCTCTCTCTAATTGTCTCTTCTCTCTTTCTTCTCTCTCTCGAGGACCTGAGCCCTAGGACCATGCGTCAGGACTAACCTGGCATGATGACTCCTTGCTGTCCCCAGTCCACCTGGAATTGCTGCTGCTCCAGTTTCAACTGTTCTGCCTGCGGCTATGGACCCTGACTGTTCACCGGACGTGCTAAAAAAAGCCAACTGACATTTACTCCTGAGGTGCTGACTTGCTGCACCCTCGATAACTACTGTGATTATTATTATTTGACCATGCTGGTCATTTATGAACATTTGAACATCTTGGCCATGTTCTGTTATAATCTCCACCCGGCACAGCCAGAAGACGACTGGCCACCCTCATAGCCTGGGTTTCCCTCTCTAGTTTCTTCCTAAGGTTTGGCCTTTCTAGGGAGTTTTTCCTAGCCACCGTGCTTCTACACCTGCATTGCTTGCTGTTTGGGGTTTTAGGCTGGGTTTCTGTACAGCACTTTGAGATATCAGCTGATGTACGAAGGGCTATATAAATAAATTTGATTTGATTTGATGTCCACCGGGAGTCTGTGGATCCAGGAGATGTGCTGCACCATCCTCTTTGGGGAGAGGAATGAAGTGGGCGGCTTTGGAAAACCGTTCGACCACAGTCAGGATGGCAGTGTTGCCCTCAGACGGGTGGAGACCCATGACAAAATCCAGAGARATATGGGACCAGGGACGGTGAGTCACAGGCAGTGGTTGGAGAAAACCAGCCGGAGCTTGCCAAGGAGTCTTGTTCTGTGCGCAGACCGTGCAGACGGTGACAAATGCTGCAACATCCGGAGCCATAGTAGGCCACCAAAAGTGTTGTCGCACAAAGGCCAGGGTCTGACGAGAGCCTGGGTGACAGGCAAGCCTGGAGGAATGGGCCCACTCCAGGACCGCGGAGCGAACAGCGTCAGGCACAAACATCCAGCATCAGGCACAAACTCCAGGCATCTCTCTTGCCTGGAGTTGAGGTGCTTGGCGGTGCGGAGATACTCCAGGTTTTTGTGGTCGGTCCACACAATGAATAGATGTTCCACCCCTTCTAGCCAGTGCCGCCATTCCTCCAATGCCATCTTCACCGCGAGAAGCCCCGATTCCCCACATTGTAGTTCCTCTCCGTGGCATTGAGGCGGTGGGAAAAGAAGGCGCAGGGATGCAGCTTAAGGTTCAGGGCAGAACGTTGGGACAGGAAAGCCCCCACTCCGACATCCGAAGCATCCGCCTCCACCACAAACTGACGGGAAGGGTCAGGATGAACCAGGATAGGAGCAGTGGTGAAGCGGTGGTTAAGGTTTCACGCACTCTGCTGCCAACATGCGGAAATCCACAGCATAGTCGGCCACTCTGCGGACGTCCTGCCGGAGATGGATTAGCTTCTGGGCAGCTTCTCGCCTGGAGAATGGGGCATCAGAAACCTTCTTTACCTCTCCCACAAACCCCTCCAGACTCACGCACATGGCCAGCTGTGGTTCCCATACGGCGGTAGCCCAGGTGAGAGCCCTCCCAGACATCAGAGTGATGAGGTAGGCTATCTTGGAGCGATCCGAGGGGAAGGAGGAGGGCTGAAGCTCAAAAATTAGGACACACAGTAAAAAACGCCAGACAGGTGCTCGGATCTCCATTAAAGCGTCCCGGGGGAGGTAAACGAGGCTCCCGGGAAGGTGGAGTGGCCGGTGGGGCGGTGCTGCTAACTGCCGAGTTACTGAGGAGCGGTGGGGTTACCATCATGAAAGGCTGCCCCCCAGAAAACCCGCAGAATTGCTCCAGCAGAATGTCCAACGCCCGGTCATGGCGCTCAGCCAACATTTGGACACCCTCCATAAGACCACGAAGCAATTCCTCGTGCCTACCAATGGAGGCTCCTTGGGAGGAGATGGCGTCGCGCAGCTGGCCCGGGTCTGCTGGGTCAGTCATGGTCAGTTCGTACTATCAGGTATGAAGGTAAGACCCAGATGCAGACAACATCGACTTAACAGTGGTTTAATAATCCAACAAGGGCAGGCAATAGACAGATCAAGGCAAGCAGGGGTCAGTAAACCAGAGGTGGAGCAACAGTACCGGACGGCAGGCAGGCTCAGCGTCAGGGTAGGCAGGGGTCAATAATTCAGAGGTGGGGCAAAGGTACAGGTCGGCAGGGAGGCTCAGGGTCAGGGGCAGGCAGAGTGGTCAGGCAGGCAGGCTCAGGCTAGCTGCTACGCCAAGCAGCTCTTCAAACCTTTGGTTGGCAGGATCCCCGGACAGATTTAGTGGTCACAGCAACTGAGGCTAACCGCATTGCGGGATCCAAGTTCAAAAGGTAGCTAGTAACCAAACTTTTTCAATAGATCATTTTTTCAGAGACTTGCAAAACAACAAACCGAGCTCTCCCTCATTCAACATGCGACAACACAGAACAAGAATGTGGTGCTGACTGGTGATTGGCCAACAGGGGCTGTATAATAAACCGTGTCTGAATGAGTAATGTCTCTTAACATATCTGACTGGCCCAGCATATGCCAGTTATAGGAAACCTATAGCATCAGTCAGTGCATATTGCCCAGCGAGGTCAAAGGCTAGGAAGGTCAAAGGTGTTATCCGCCTTTCATCATGAAGTGCATTAACATCTTCTCTGTGTTCATCTGATCCAGATGGCTAAGTAGAACTCTGACAGCTGCCACCACTGTGCAATGTCACTATAGAGAATATCGTTCCATCTTTAAGACATCATATTTCAAAGGAATATTACCGTGCGGATGGCTATTCCTTTGGTTGTGCACAGAGAATAGGCAGAGGTTGCATGCACTCGTTGCTCATTAATTCATGGTTCACGACTGAATTTCGAACAGCTTTTTCTCTTCACCTAGATTTTAACGTTTCTGTACCCGACTGCTCCTGTTTGGCTAAGAATAGGAGTCTATGGAGAAGTAGTGAGCAATAACGAGGTCATTATTTCATTATGATACCATCACTGAAATGAGTCTCCTTGTTTGTTGCCACTGGCAACAGACCATAATCTGTGAAGCAGTAAAGAGCTTAGAAGAGACGTAGAAATGGCCCTGACAAAGCCGACAGGAAGTGACCTCTTAAGTGTGTAAGTAATGGAGCCTTAACAACTTAGGTCAGTGTATATAACTACAAAAGTATGCCTAGAAGTTTTGCTGCGAAATGTATATGATTTCCTTTTTACATTTGAAGATATTGTGCAAAACAGTAAGGAAATGTAGTTTCCAAGTCGCTACACATCACTCACAGCCTCTCCTCGACCAATCAACACAACACAAAAACAAAGAAACACACCTTCCATTGCCCATCACATTTGTTTACAGGGGTAGAGCCTCCCAAGCAGTGGAGCAGCTCCAAGTGAAAACGGCCTTAGCCCCCAGCTGTGAGCTTCCAGTTCCCCTGCCTTTTCCTGGAGACCTCTGACTTGAAACACTACTTGAACCTGCTGCTCTCACTCAGCCACACATAAATCACCTGGCTCTCAGCAACATCCCCGGCCTGCAGCGCACTGCTGAACTTGACTCCATGGAAATAAAGTTCGTAACAGGATACAAAAAAACTAATCCGGGCCTGAACAATTGCTGGCATACTGGAGCCCAGAGGTGCTGATACCCTGTGACAAACACAGCCTCTGTTGAGAGGTCTCTTCTGCGTCAAGGCACTGTTGGGTGCTAGCCTAGCCTAGCGCCTCGCACCAGAGGAACCTGGCAAGAGCCTTCGGCTCTGTTGTTGTCATCTGCTGCTGATGAAGACGTAACCTGTCAGACCAGAGGCCCTCTACTCAATGGTCTCAATCTTTCTCTCTCTCTCACTCTCTCTAGAGAAAAGGTCCTCTCACACACACACACACACACACACACACACACACACACACACACACACACACACACACACACACACACACACACACACACACACACACACACACACACACACACCACACACACACACACACACACACACACACACACACACACACACACCTAGAGCTGGGATGATAAAACAAAAATGATTGACACCAACCAAACCGACCACTCATTACGATAAATACACTATATGACCCTACTAGAGAAATGTGAAGTTTGAAGTTAAATAACTTTGCTAATATGGGTGATTGTTGATGGGACAATTGATAGCTACAACATTTAAAGTAGTAGTAGTAGTTTTAAGGGTAATATAAAACAATGACTGTGGTGCACATTCAATTATCAATTAATCGTTAACGTGATAATTCAGTCAATTTATAGTGATATGGATTTTTGTCCATATCACCCAGCTCTAGTCTGTGTCTTGGTCTCTCACCTACACAGCATGTGTCTGACTGAAGTGTCACCAAGCTAACTTGGTGGGTAACCCAAACCTTGAGAAAGAAAGGGCAAATGGTCCCAGTCATTCTGTTGTCTCCGCTGATTCACTGATAAGGCAACAGGTCTCTCTATTACTCCCTATTAGTCCTCCTGGCACCAAAACACCCCAATCAAGTTTCTCTACTATGTCCACAATAAAGACATATTCTCTGAGTTCATAACAGCTCTATGCTTTTAAGAAAATACTGTCTGAAAGTACAATTTTGCTGTATTACACTACATTTTACTCCATTAAGAGACCAATTTATTTGTTCTATTACAGCCCTTACAAACTGTGCAAACATGGAGTAATGTCTCAGTAGTCTATTCTCCTCACTGAGCCGCCATCGTTCCTCTTGATAACATCAGGCACCAGGCCTACAGAGCCACGGGCCCTGAGACACACTTTTATGACTTAAGTACTTGGGCCCGTATCCACAAAGTGTTTCAGAGTAGAAAATTGGTTGTAAGTGCTCAGAATAGAGATATTTTACTCTCACTCTTATTAGTAAAAATATATGCTATGCATGAAGCATCTTTAGTCATAAGAGTCCTACCTAGTCGACAGATATTTATGGGACCTCATGAGCTGTCCTAGCCAGTTGAGTTACCAGCAGGTGTCAGTTCAAACTTTAGCCCCCTCAGTTTAAGTTTTATGTCCCTATATAAAAATAGCAAAACTTTTAAAATTATTGAGTGACAGGTTGGCGGGGGAAAAAATCTGTATTTCCGCTGCGCTGTGTCTGGACAATCAACAGGGCGTGCCGTGGTGTGTGTAGGGGGGCTATGGAAAGCCACTGGCCGGTTGGAAACGTGCTTATGGTAGGCTGGCATTGCTTAATTGATTACATGGGTCGAATTTGATTTTCAAAAGTGTATTGTGCCATATCACAATGTGTTGCTGAACTCATGAGCGAGCAGGGTGATTTACCATGTTTGAAGAGGGACTGTATAGGCCTATTTATTTGGCAAGACTGCTGTGCATGGCTGTATCTCACTGTAGTAGGCTGTGTTTTGGTTATTTGGATCTCCATTCTCCTTTTGTTTACTGTGTTTGCTTACTCTTAATGTAACTAGCCTAAATATAGATTGTGTCATGTCTTTATTGATCTGATATTTTGTTTCCTAGGCCTACAACCTGGCACCGCTGTTTTGTTCTGTTCCCATTCGCAGTTGTGTCGGTATTCTAAGCCAAATTGCGAGGGCCTGGGATCGGGAGAGACACTTAAGTGTTTTAGTACTATATCTCTTGACACAATGATGAAAATAATCATGGCCTCTAAACCTTCAAGCTGCATACTGGATCCTATTCCTACTAAACTGCTGAAGGAGCTGCTTCCTGTGCTTGGCCCTCCTATGTTGAACATAATAAACAGCTCTCTATCCACCGGATGTGTACCAAACTCACTAAAAGTGGCAGTGATAAAGCCTCTCTTGAAAAAGCCAAACCTTGACCCGGAAAATGATTTGATGTCCACCGGGAGTCTGTGGATCCAGGAGATGTGCTGCAGCCATCCTCTTTGGAGTAGAGAACTGAGTGCGGCGGCTTTGGAAAACCGTTTTCGACCCACAGTCAGGATGAGCAGTGTTGCCGCTCAGACGGGTATCCATTGACAAACGACATAAAATGGGACTAGGGACGGTGAGTCAGCAGGCAGGTTGGAGAAAACCAGCCGGAGCTTGCCAAGGAGTCTTGTTCTGTGCGCAGACCGTGCAGACGGTACAAATGCTGCAACATCCGGAAGCCATAGTAGGCCACCAAAAGGTTGTCGCACAAAGGCCAGGGTCTGACGAGAGCCTGGGGACAGGCAAGCCTGGAGAATGGCCCACTCCAGGACCGCGGAGCGAACAGCTCAGGCACAAACATCCAGCATCAGCACAAACTCCAGGCATCTCTCTTGCCTGGAGTTGAGGTCCTTGGCGTGCGGAGATACTCCAGTTTTTTGTGTCGTCCCACACAATGAATAGATGTTCACACCCTTCTAGCCAGTGCCGCCATTCTCCAATGCCATCTTCACCGCGAGAAGCCCCGATTCCCCACTTGTAGTTCCTCTCCGTGGCATTGAGGCGGTGGGAAAAGAAGCGCAGGGAATGCAGCTTAAGGTTCAGGGCAGAACGTTGGGACAGGAAAGCCCCCACCACTCCGACATCCGAAGCATCCGCTCCACCACAAAACTGACGGGAAGGGTCAGGATGAACCAGGATAGGAGCAGTGGTGAAGCGGTGGTTAAGGTTCACGCACTCTGCTGCCAACATGCGGAAAATCCACAGCATAGTCGGCCACTCTGCGGACTGCCTGCCGGAGATGGATTAGCTTCTGGGCAGCTTCTCGCCTGGAGATGGGGCATCAGAAACCTTCTTTACCTCTCCCACAAACCCCTCCAGACTCACGCACATGGCCAGCTGTGTTTCCCATACGGCGTAGCCCAGGTGAACCCTCCCAGACATCAGAGTGATGAGGTAGCTATCTTGGAGCGATCCGAGGGAAGGAGGAGGGCTGAAGCTCAAAAATTAGGACACACAGTAAAAAACGCCAGACAGGTGCTCGGATCTCCATTTAAAGCGTCCCGGGGGAGGTAAACGAGGCTCCCGGGAAGGTGGAGTGGCCGGTGGGCGGTGCTGCTAACTGCCGAGTTACTGAGGACGGTGGGGTTACCATCATGAAAGGCTGCCCCCCAGAAAACCCGCAGAATTGCTCCAGCAGAATGTCCAACGCCCGGTCATGGCGCTCAGCCAACATTTGGACACCTCTCATAAGACCACGAAGCAATTCCTCGTGCCTACCAATGGAGGCTCCTTGGAGGGATGGCGTCGCGCAGCTGCCCGGGTCTGCTGGGTCAGTCCATGGTCAGTTCGTACTATCAGGTATGAAGGTAAGACCCAGATGCAGACACATCGACTTAACAGTGGTTTAATAATCCAACAAGGGCAGGCAATAGACAGATCAAGGCAAGCAGGGTCAGTAAACCAGAGGTGGAGCAACAGTACGCGGACGGCAGGCGCTCAGCGTCAGGGTAGGCAGGGGTCAATAATTCAGAGGTGGGGCAAAGGTACAGGTCGGCAGGGAGGCTCAGGGTCAGGGCAGGCAGAGTGGTCAGGCAGGCAGGCCAGCTAGCTGCTACGCCAAGCAGCTCTTCAAACCTTTGGTTGGCAGGATCCCGGACAGATTTAGTGGTCACAGCAACTGAGGCTAACCGCATTGCGGGATCCAAGTTCAAAAGGTAGCTAGTAACAAACTTTTTTCAATAGATCATTTTTTCAGAGACTTGCAAAACAACAAACCGAGCTCTCCCTATCTATCAACATGCGCACAACACAGAACAAGAATGTGGTGCTGACTGGTGATTGGCCAACAGGGGCTGTATAATAAACCGTGTCTGAATGAGTAATGTCTCTTAACATATCTGACTGGCCCAGCATATGCCAGTTATAGGAAACCTATAGCATCAGTCAGTGCATATTGCCCAGCGAGGTCAAAGGCTAGGAAGGTCAAAGGTGTTATCCGCCTTTCATCATGAAGTGCATTAACATCTTCTCTGTGTTCATCTGATCCAGATGGCTAAGTAGAACTCTGACAGCTGCCACCACTGTGCAATGTCACTATAGAGAATATCGTCCATCTTAAGACATCATATTTCAAAGGAATATTACCGTGCGGATGCTTGCTTGTATGACAGAGATAGGCAAGAGATTGCGACTCGATTGGCGTGCATCTATTCTTAAGGTTCATGTCACTGACTGAATTTCGAACAGCTTTTCTCTTCACCTAGATTTTAACGTTTCTGTACCCGACTGCTCCTGTTTGGCTAAGAATAGGAGTCTATGGAGAAGTAGTGAGCAATAACGAGGTCATTATTTCATTATGATACCATCACTGAAATGAGTCTCCTTGTTTGTTGCCACTGGCAACAGACCATAATCTGTGAAGCAGTAAAGAGCTAAAAGACGTAGAAATGGCCCTGACAAAGCCGACAGGAAGTGACCTCTTAAATGTGAAAGTAATGGAGCCTTAACAACTTAGGTCAGTGTATATAACTACAAAATAGCCTAGAAGTTTTGCTGCGAAATGTATATGATTTCCTTTTTACATTTGAAGATATTGTGCAAAACAGTAAGGAAATGTAGTTTCCAAGTCGCTACACATCACTCACAGCCTCTCCTCGACCAATCAACACAACACAAAAACAAAGAAAACACACCTTCCATTGCCCATCACATTTTTTACAGGGTAGAGCCTCCCAAGCAGTGAGCAAGCTTCTCTAGGTTTCTTCCTAGGTTTTGGCCTTTCTAGGGAGTTTTTCCTAGCCACCGTGCTTCTACACCTGCATTACTAGCTGTTTGGGGTTTTAGGCTGGGTGTCTGTACAGCACTTCGAGATATTAACTGATGTACGAAGGGCTATATAAAAATAAAATTGATTGAATTGAAATTGCTATTCAGTATTTTTGTTTGAATGCATGAATAACTAGGGTACTACTTCAGCATTTAGTTTGCATTATTTTGGTAATACAGCTGTGTGTATGGCTGCATATACATAGGCTTTTTGTAATAGTTTAATTGCTTTATCTACACTATATATACAAAGTATGTGGACACCCCTTCAAATTAGTGGATTCGGCTTCTTCAACCACACCCGTTGCTGACAGGTGTAAAAAATTGAAAAAAAACACAGCCATGCAATCTCAAAAGACAAACATTGGCAGTAGAATTGCCTTACTGAAGAGCTCATTGACTTTCAACGTGTCACCGTCACAGGATGCCACCTTTCCAACAAGTCAGTTCGTAAAACTTCTGCCCTGCTAGAGCTTCCCCGCTCAACTGTAAGTGCTGTTTTGAAATGGAAACATCTAGGAGCAACAACGGCACATCTGCGCAGTGGTAGGCCACACAAGGTCACAGAATGGGACCGCTGAGTGCATGAAATGGGTTTCCATGGCCGAGCAGCCTTACACAAGCCTAAGATCACCATGTTCAATGCCAAGCATCGGCTGGAGTGGTGTAAAGCTCACCGTCATTGGTTTCTGGAGCAGTGGAAACACGCTTCACCATCTTGCAGTCCGACGTATGAATCTGGGTTTGGTGGATGCCAGGAGAACGCTACCTACCCCAATGCATAGTGCCAACTGTAAAGTTTGGTGGATGAGGAATAAAGGTCTGGGGATGTTTTTCCATGGTTCGGGCTAGGCCCCTTAGTTCCAGTGAAGGGAAATCGTATTGCTACAGCATACAATGATTCTGTGCTTCTAACTTTGTGGCTGTCAGAACTCAGGATAAGACCCAGATGCAGACAGTTCGAATCACAGACGTTTATTTACAAAACAGGGGGCAGGCAAAGGACCGGTCAAGGTCAGGCAGAGGTCGTTAATCGAGGGTAGAGTCCGAAAGYAACAGAATGGCAGGCAGGCTCAGGGTCAGGGCAGGCAGAGGTCAGTAATCCACGGCAGTGTCAAAGGTACAGAACGGCAGGCAGGATCAGGGTCAGGGCAGGCAGAATGGTCAAAATCGGAAGAACTAGAAAACAGGGGTACGGAAAAACATGCTGGTAGGCTTGATGAGACAAGACGAACTGGCAAAAGACAAACAGAAAACGCAGGTACAAATGCACAGGGGATAATGGGGGAAATGGGAGACACTTGGTGGGGGGTGGAGACAAGCATAAGACAGGTGAAACAGATCAGGGTGTGACAGTGGCAACAGTGTTTCCTGTGCTCTAGTTTTTGTTTTTTCTAGTCTTAGTCTGCCTGCCCCCTGTTTTGTAAATTAACATCTGTGATTCGAACTGTCTGCATCTGGGTCTTATCCTGAGTCCTGATAGTACAAACTGGCCAGTACGAACTGGCCATGACTGACCGAGAGGTTTTCAGCAATGCCCGTGCCACCTCGCTTCCTCCGCATTGGCCCTATGACCACGCCATCGACCTTCTCCCGGGCAATACTCCTCGGGGGCGGCTTTATTCCCTGTCGGGTCCAGAAACCGAGGCTGGTGATGCCATTCGGACTGACCAGGCCCTGGTTAACAACATTCTCCATGACATGTGAACCGGTTTCTGTTCGTCTACCTCGATGACATTCTCGGTTTTCCCGCTCGGCTCAAGGACATGTCCTCCATGTCCGACAAGTCCTCCAGCATCTTCTGGAGAACCAGCTTTTTGTCAAAGCTGAGAAATGCGAATTCCATCGCTCCACCATCTCCTTCCTTGGATAGATCATAGCTGCAGACAACATACAGATGGATCCTGGAAAGGTGAGAGCGGTGGTGGATTGGCCGCAATCCACCTCCAGAGTACAGTTGCAATGCTTCCTGGGGTTCACTAATTTCTACCGCCGGTTCATCCGGGGTTACAGCATCCTGGCTTCCCCCCTTTCAGCACTCACCTCTCCCAAGGTCCCGTTCACGTGGTCTCCAGCTGCAGACCAGACGTTCTTGAAGCTCAAGCACCAACTCACTACCGCCCCCATCCTAATCCATCCGGAACCGTCCCGGCAGTTCGTGGTGGAGGTTGACGCCTCGGAAGTCGGAGTGGGGTCTGTCCTGTCCCAGCATTCAGCCTAAGACCAAAAGCTGCATCCCTGCGCTTTCTTCTCCCATCGTCTCAACATCACGAAAAGGAATTACGACGTGGGTAACAGAAAACTACTCGCGGTGAAGATATCGTTGGAGGTGTGGAGGCACTGGTTAGAGGGCGGAACACCCATTCGTAGTATGGACAGATCACAAGAACCTGGAATATCTCCACACCGCCAAGTGCCTCAACTCCAGGCAAGCTCGATGGGCCCTGCTATTCACTCGATTCAACTTCACCGTTTCCTACCGCTCAGGGTCCAAGAATGTGAAGCCAGGTGCGCTTTCACCATCATTCCCGAGATCATCCTCCCTACCTCTTGTCTCACGGCTGCACTTATCTGGAATATAGAAAACCAGGAACCGTGAGGGGGGAGCACGGCTAACCGGATGTTGTCCCGGACTCTGCCTGTTCCCCGGTTCTAAAATTACCCGCCGAAATTGTTGCATTGTAGCCTGTTCAACCTCTCTTTCGTATCGTCTGCGATCCCCAAAGATTGGAAAGCTGCCGCGGTCATCCCCCTCTTCAAAGGGGTGACACTCTAGACCCAAACTGTAGACCTATATCCATCCTGCCCTGCCTTTCTAAAATCTTTGAAAGCCAAGTTAACAAACAGTTCACCGACCATTTCGAATACCTTCTCCACTATGCAATCTGGTTTCCGAGCTGGTCATGGGTGCACCTCAGCCACGCTCAAGGTCATAAATTATATCATAACCGCCATCGATAAAATACAGTACTGTGCAATCGTCTTCATCGACCTGGCCAAGGCTTTCGACTCTGTCAATCACCGCATTCTTATCGGCAGACTCAATAGCCTTGGCTTCCAAAATGACTGCCTCGCCTGGTCACCAACTACTTCTCAGATAGAGTTCAATGTGTCAAATCGGAGGGRCTGTTGTCTGGACCTCTGGCAGTCTCTATGGGGGTGCCACAGGGTTCAATTTTCGGGCCGACTCTTTTCTCTGTACATATCAAAGATGTCGCTCTTGCTGCTGGTGATACTCTGATCCACCTCTACGCAGACGACACGATTCTGTATACATCAGGCCCTTCTATGGACACTGTGTTAACAACCCTCCAAACAAGCTTCTATGCCATACAACACTCCTTCCGTGGCTTCCAACTGCTTTTAAATGCTAGTAAAACTAAATTCATGCTRTTCAACCAATTGCTGCCCGAACCCGCCCACCCGACCAGCATCACCTCTCTGGACGGTTCTGACTTAGAATATGTGGACAATTACAAATACCTAGCTGTCTGGTTAGACTATAAACTCTCCTTCCAGACTCACATTAAGCATCTCCAATCCAAAATCAAATCTAGAATCGGCTTCCTATTTCACAACAAAGCCTCCTTCACTCATAGTGCCAAACATACCCTTGTAAAACTGACCATCCTACCAATCCTCGACTTCGGTGATGTCATTTACAAAATAGCCTCCAAAACCCTACTCAATAAATTGGATGCAGTCTATCACAGTGCCATCCGTTTTGTCACCAAAGCCCCATATACTACTCACCACTGCGACATGTATGCTCTCGTTGGCTGGCTACATATTCGTCGCCAAACACACTGGCTCCAGGTCATCTATAAATCTTRGCTAGGTAAAGCCCTGCCTTATCACAGCTCACTGGTCAGCAACACCCATCCACAGCACGCGCTCCAGCAGGTATATTAACTGGTCATCCCCAAAGCCAACACCCCCTTTGGCCGCCTTTCCTTCCAGTTCTCTGCTGCCAATGACTGGAACAAATTGCAAAAATCACTGAAGCTGGAGACTTATATCTCCCTCACTAACTTTAAGCATCAGCTGTCAGAGCAGCTTACCTGTACACAGCCCATCTGTAAATAGCACATCCAACTACCTCATCCCCATATTGTTATTTCTTTATTTTGCTCTTTTGCACCCCAGTATCTCTACTTGCACATCATAATCTGCACATCTATCACTCCAGTGTTAATGCTAAATTGTAATTATTTCACCTCTATGGCCTATTTATTGCCTTACCTCCCTAATCGTACTACATTTGCACACACTGTACATAGATTTTTCTATTGTGTTATTGACTGTACATTTGTTTATCCCATGTGTAACTCTGTGTTGCTGTTTTTGTCACACTGCTTTGCTTTATCTTGCCCAGGTCGCAGTTGTAAATGAGAACATGTTCTCAACAAGCCTACCTGGTTAAATAAAGGTGAAATAAAAAACTAGAAAATAAAAGGTATCGGAGACATGCGGACCGCTGTCCAGGACCCCTGATCCCTGCTATCATGTCGGGCAGAGGTTATGGCTGTCCACTCGGGATTTGACACTCCTGGTGGAGTCGGCCCTTTCTCCATCTCTAAGGTCTTTAGCCCCTCTGCTGTTCGCCTTCTGTTGCCCTGCACTCTCTGTATACATCCCACTTTCCATGTATCTAGAATGAAACCCCTTTCTCACAACACTTTGTCTCCTGTTTCCAGGAGTCAAAGGGCGTTTTCTGTTTGTCTGCGTTTTCTGTTTGTCTGTTGCGAGTTCGTCTTGTCCCGTCAAGTCCTACCAGCATGTTACCATGTTTCCTGTGCTCTACAGTGCCTTGCAAAAGTATTTATTCCTTTTGGCATTTTTCCTATTTTGTTGCATTACAACCTGTAATTTAAATTGATTTTTATTTGGATTTCATGTAATGGACATACACAAAACAGTCCAAATTGGTGAAGTGAAATAAAAACAAAGAACATGTTTCAAAAATGTTTTAAAATTTTTTGCGAAAAGCTGTGCGTGCATATGAATTCACCCACTTTGCTATGAAGGCCCTAAATAAGATCTGGTGCAACCAATTACTTTCAGAAGTGACATAATTAGTTTTTAAAAAGTCCACCTGTGTGCAATCTAAGTGTCACATGATCTGTCACATGATCTCAGTTTATACACCTGTTCTGAAAGGCCCCAGAGTCTGCAACACCACTAAGCAAGCTGCACCATGAAGGCCAAGGAGCTCTCTATACAGGTCAGGGACAAAGTTGTGGAGAAGTACAGGGTTGGTATATAAAAAATATCAGAAACTTTGAACATCCCACGGAGCACCATTAAATCCATTATTAAAGATTTTAAAGAATATTGCACCACAACAAACCTGCCAAGAGAGGGCCGCACACCAAAACKCACAGACCAGGCAAGGAGGGCATTAATCAGAGAGGCAACAAAGAGACCAAAGATAACCCTGAAGGAGCTGCAAAGCTCGACAGCGGAGATTGGAGTATCTGTCTACGGGACCACTCCACAGAACTGGGCATTACGGAAGAGTGGCCAGAAAAAAGCCATTGCTTAAAGAAAAAAAGAAAAAACGAAGCAAACACGTTTGGTGTTCGCCAAAAGGCATGTGGGGAGACTCCCCAAAACATATGGAAGAAGGTACTCTGGTCAGATGAGGCTAAAATGTATATTTTTGGCCATCAAGGAAAACGCTATGTCTGGCGCAAACCCAACACCTCTCATCACCTCAAGAACACCACCATGATGTTTTTCATCGGCAGCGACTGGGAAACTGGTCAGAATTGAAGGAATGATGGATGGCGCTAAATACAAGGAAATTCTTGAGGGAAACCTGTTCCAGTCTTCTAGAGATTTGAGACTGGGACGGAGGTTCACCTTCCAACAGACAATGACCCTAAGTATACAACTAAAGCAACACTCGAGTAGCTTAAGGGAAAACCTTTAAATGTCTTGGAATGGCCTAGTCAAAGCCCAGAGCTCAATCCAATTGAGAATCTGTGGTATGACTTAAAGATTGCTGTACACCAGCGGAACCCATCCAACTTGAAGGAGCTGGAGCAGTCTTACCTTGAAGAATGGGCAAAAATCCAAGTGGCTAGATGTGCCAAGCTTATAGAGACATACCCRAAGAGACTTGCAGCTGTAATTGCTGCAAAAGGTGGCTCTACAAAGTATTGACTTTGGGGGGTGAAATGTTCAAATTTTCAGTTTTTTTGTCTTATTTCATGGTTGTTTCACAATAAAAAATATTTTGCATCTTTAAAGTGGTAGGCATGTTGTGTAAATCAAATGATACAACCCCCCCAAAAATCCTTGTTAATTCCAGGTTGTAAGGCAATAAAATAGGAAAAATGCCAAGTGGGGTGAATTCTTTCGCAAGCCACTGTAGTTTTTGTTTTTCCTAGTCTTCCCAGTTTTGACCATTCTGCCTGCCCTGACCCTGAGCCTGCCTGCTGTTCTGTACCTTACTGACTCTGCCCTGGATTACTGACCTCTGCCTGCCTTTGACCTGTCGTTTGCATGCCCCCTGTTTTGTAAATTAACATCTGCGATTCGAACTGTCTGCATCTGGGTCGTATCCTGAGTTCTGATAATGAGTGTAGTAAGTAGCAGAGGTGGGACCAAGTTATTGTTTTACAAGTCACAAGTAAGTCTCAAGTCTTAGCACTCAAGTACCAAGTCAAGTCCCAAGTCAAGGCAGGCAAGTCCGAGTCAGTCTCAAGTCAAGACTGACTAGTCTCAAGTCAAGTCTCAAGTTCTAAACTTTGAGTTTCGAGTCCTAAACAAGTCATAATGTGGTCTTCACCAAATGTAATACAAGAGAAATAGTTAGTATTTTACATTTACGCAAATCATCAATGCTTTAAAAAATATATATTTATTACTTTCCAAATAAACTTTATATTTCCATGGAAATACATGGGTAGCAATGAGAAAGATCACCCCCCCCCCCTCGCGATTAACTATCGAGGATCACTATGGGGCACAATAGGGCGATGTAGGCTTGTACACAATCGCCCAACCTTAAAACCAATACACACACTCTCTGTGTGTGGTTACAGTAGGCTTATGTATGTCAATGGTTTTAGGAACAGCAGTAACATCAGGCAGGATTTAGGCTACCAACCAGTTGTAGCTCAATCTTGGGTGCAATGTAGACATTCCCGCACTGACTGACTGTGTGGAGGCTCATTGATTTAATGTTACGTTAGCCTACATACTACACTAGCAAAGTTATATATATAGCTGTCGGCTATATTAGCCACAACTTACCATTCTTTGTGCAGCTTCAAGTGTCGAACAAGTTTGAACAAGTTCTTGCGCCTCCGTCTGTAATTTTCTTCCCACATGTTTTGCAAGTGGCAATCCGTTTTTTGATGACTACAGCGTGGTCTTTATATCCGAATATAATAATTTGGGGTATCATCTTTCCAAGAGCTCCGTCTGAATTCACCCACCGACGTTCCTCTGCACTGCCATGCACAACTTTTTCTCAGCTGTCACAATTTGATTGGCTGCTGTCCGATTCAAACTGTAATCCGTTAAATGAAGAGCTGATACGCTGCACAATTTTTTTAATAGCATCATTTTTAATATTTAGGCTTGGGGAGGGTATCAAGTCAGTTTGAGTCAAAAGGTTCAAGTCGAAGTTAAGTCCAGAGTCATTGGTGTTAAAGTCAAAGTCGAGTTGCAAGTAATCATATTTGTGACTCGAGTCTGACTCGAGTCCAAGTCATGTGACTCGAGTCCACACCTCAGGTAAGTAGTACTCCTGTAATAAGATAATTCCATTAATTTACTTTTAGATTTGTATGTATTGTTGTGAATTGTTAGATATTACTGCACTGTTGGAGCTAGGAGACAAGCATTTTACCACGCCCGCAATGACATCTGCTAAATATGTGTATGTGACCAATAAAATTTGATATGATTCGAGAAAAATACACATAACACTCACACATAACACACACACACCTCACACACGCAGACTCTGTACTCACATATACATTCACACACAGGCATACACCCATACTCACAAACACGCAAACACACACAACAACACACTCAGCCAAAGCTGCTATCCCATGTATATAGAGGCATAAACACTGGATTGTTTCTTTTATACTGTTTTTCACACTGTGTATTCATATACTGTATTCATCACATAGCTCATTCTAATATATCTACTACTTTACGTTGCATTTTAGATACACTGTATATATACAGGGCATGTATTTATATACTGGATTCTTAACATACCGTAACTCGCTGTAATATATCTACTGCTGTACATATCATTCTTAGTATACTGGTGTATATATGCATAGATTGTATTTGGATTACTGATACAGTGTTATTTGGGTTGTTAACTGGGATTCGTGATTTCTTGTTTACATTTTTGTATTATTATTTGTGCACTTGTTTTACATTTGTACTGCATTGTACTTGTTTTACATTTGTACTGCATTGTACTTGTTTTACATTTGTACTGCATTGTACTTGTTCTTACTTTGTACTGCAATTGTACTTGTTTTACATTTGTACTTGCATAATGATTGTACTTGTTTTACATTTGTACTGCATTGTACTTGTTTTACATTTGTACTGCGTCTGTACCTTGTTGTTTTACATTGTACTGCGTTGTACTTGTTTTACATTTGTTACTGCATTTACTTGTTTTACATTTGACTTGCATTGTACTTGTTTTACCATTTGTTACATGCATTGCACTTGTTTTACATTTGTACTGCATTGTACTTGTTTTACATTTGTACTGCACTTTGTACTTGTTTTACATTTGTACTGCATTGTTTGAGCTAATTAACATAAGCATTTTGCCATCCACTATAAGATCTACACAACCAATAAACTTTGATTGATAGTCTGATAGAACACCAGTCTTTCTATGTCATCAGACAGACACTTTCATTGACTTTAAAATCAAATAGCGAGTACACAAAGGCAAACGGCACAACAAAAGTCATTTGACCTTTTAAATCACAAGTCGAGTCCTCAATCAAAAAAATGTGCAAGATCGGTAGAGTTTGTTTCCAAAATGTTTTTACCACTAATCATATATATAGAACTATGCATGGCATAGTTGAAGAACCACTAGTTCAAAGACAGTGATTTGTTGCAAGTATTTCCAAAGGGCCCTGTGAGGTCTATAGGTTTAGTGTGTGCTTGGTACACAATCCAATTTAAACACTTGGGTTAGAATTTCAAACACTTTACAGTCTGAACACGTGTGTAAATGCCTCTTTCAAACTCCAAGACATTTACTCAAATGCATTCACTCACATACTGTTCATCTCAAGGCAGCATAAATCATTGTTTCTATATGAAGGTCAGGCAGGCCAATTATACGTCATATATAGGAGGCCATATGTCCCTTCCTTCATAGCCCAGAAACAAGAACCCCTAACAATGAATGAACCACTCTATTGATGTCTGAAAGCCCATCCACATTGAAAGGTGCCCACATTGCTGTAACTTAAAGAGAGAAGAAGAGATGGAAGAGAGAGAGAGAGAGAGAGAGAGAGAGAGAGAGAGAGAGAGAGAAGAGAGAGAGAGAGAGAGAGAGAGAAGAGAGAGAGAGAGAGAGAGAGAGAGAGAGAGAGAGAGAGAGAGAGAGAGAGAGAGAGAGAGAGAGAGAGAGAGAGAGAGAGAAAGTGCGTAGTCAACTGCTCCTCTTTGACCAAGAAGAAAGAGTCTATCATGCACTGTGTGTTCTTCTGATGGACAGACCACTCCACTCTTTCTCTGACGGTCACAGCAACAACAACAACAGAAGAGATGAGATGAGTTCTCAGGGGAGTGAGGATAATACAATCAGAACGGTTCATTCAGGACAGGCCTCTAAGAGAATGAGGGTGGTTTGGCGGCCAGAGACTCCTTTTAGCTGGAGCAGCAGATTTCTTTGAGGCATCAGCCACCTCTTCTGAAGGGGATTACAGTGGCTCTAGGCATTACAATACTGCAGTAGAAGTGCATTATGGGTGGCGCCCACTGTCCAGAATTGTGCCTCCCTTGTTAATATATACCCTAACAGTGCTTTTTATTTTATTTTCATTTTTCTCTTCCTCGTCCCAGAATTGGATTAGGATCGATCGCAGCATCCATGGGCGTGGTGGCCAGAATAGAGCTGCTGGGCAATTGTAGCGCCGCTCCGCCTCAGAGACTATTCAAGCGACTAAATAGAATGATTTGCCCTTAGATGTCAAATTTGTTCTGAGACAAGGATGTCAATACCAATTAGATTGTCTACAATTGCCGTAGTTACGCCGCTTTCCCCCCCACCTCACCCCGTCTTCCCCCCGCTCWTTCTAATGTCTGCCTTTTTTGCGCAGCAAGGCAGAGTGGTGGTCTCTGCGAAACCTTTAGCTCCAAATCAGTTTTATGACTGGCGCTGTGCAGACATTATACTAACTCCATTAGGATCTCTGGGGGAGATGGCCTGAGGGGGAACTCAGAGGCCAGGGGGGGTTGTCTTACAGAGTCTTTTGGCATCTACTGAAAGGTCAGTGTCTGCCGGTTAAAGGTTCAGCGACGGAGCAAAAGCCCATTGGAGCAAAAACACAAACAACAGGGAAAAGTGGGCGGAAAATGGATTAATAAACAAATACAATTAAGAGAGAGGGAGGGAGGAGAGAGAAAACAAGAGCACCCTGTCTCCTGTCTGTTTCACAGTTCCTGCAGGCGCTTAAGTGCTAACATGACAAACAGATGTGGCCAAGGCTTGCCTGACAGAAGGCTAGAGACACACACATACTACAACGACATGCCAGGCAGAAGGGGAAATGAGGACTTGACTGTACTAGACCTCCACTCTGGTCACTGCAAACAATGCATGGGACTAATCAAATAAAATACAATTTTATTGGTCACATAAACATATTTAGCAGATGTTATTGCGGGTATAGTGAAATGCTAGCAATGCATGGGAAATGTAGCGAAATTCGACATACACGTTACAGCGGAAGCCAGTAGTAGTAGCCTAAAACATGTACAAAAAAATTCCATCCGGACTCTTCATTTAAAATACATGCAAAAAACACACACACGCACACACACACAGACACACACGCACAGCCAACCTGAGACCACACACACACGTGAAAAAAGACAGCTGCTGTTAGGTGTACTCATGTCTACGTACAGTACAATGCACAAAAGGCCAGACACACTGGACCCATATGTAGCCTAGTACCTATGAGTACTATGGAGACACAAGAGACACAAAGCCTGTTCACAACAACCAGGTAATAGTAAGAAGTAAGATAGCAACAGTATGCATTGCATTCATATGAATCCTGGCTAGCCATGTAACTCAATCCCTGAAAGTATCCAACATGAATAAAAGTATTTAACAACATATTATTAAGTTATGAGATGTGATCATTAACGAAGGTCTTGCCTCTTAAACAATTAGAAATTAGGACTGAATGGCTGGCAATTTGCTAAGTGGACTGATGAATATCGCTGGGGTAATGCTAAGACAAACCTAACAGACTGACCCTAGCCATGCTACGACCTATCCAACAGACTGGTGTATGCTATGTACTAATCCTAGCCATGCTACGACCTATCCAACAGACTGGTGTATGCTATGTACTAATCCTAGCCATGCTACGACCTACATCATGGAGGGAGTTTTACACAGTTCCAAAGCATGGCTAAAATAATTATATAGATAATAAGGGAATGTCAGCTCACTGTTGTGCTTCTCTCAAATTTTCTCAGTTAATAAAGCTTTGGTGATGAAAATGTATTTCCAAACAGTCTCACGAGCCAAACACTTTTTATCGACATCTTAACAAGCCTACTTGACTAAATTGGGCAGGACAAAACAGAAAAAGCCTTCATTGAGAGCAAGAGAGGCTATGCTTGGTTTTTAATAAAATAAAACAAAATGGGGAAAACACATTAGTGTTTTATGTTTGTAAATACGAAGTATACAGTCACCAAATTACATCTTGTTCCATGCACATATGGGCAGTGTGCTTCATGGCTGGATGGGCTGTGTTTCCGCTGTCAAAATTCTTGCTATAACCAACTGCGTTGCCGCTAAAACCAGCTTTTGATAGGTCATCAGTAAAAGCTGACTAGCATAGCCTAGCATAGCGCCACAAGTAAATAATAGCATATAAATATCATGAAATCACAAGTCCAATACAGCAAATGAAAGATAAACATCTTGTGAATCCAGCCATCATTTCCGATTTTTAAACTGTTTTACAGCGAAAACACAATATGTATTTCTATTAGCTAACCACAATAGCCAAAGACTCAACCGCATATTTTCACCATGTTTCTACCGCATAGGTAGCTATCACAAAACCGACCAAATATAGATATAATTAGTCACTAACCAAGAAACAACTTCATCAGATGACAGTCTTATAACATGTTATACAATAAATGTATGTTTTGTTCGAAAATGTGCATATTTGAGGTATAAATCATAGTTTTACATTGCAGCTACCATCAAAAATATCACCAAAGCAGCCAGAATAATTACAGAGAGCAACGTGAAATACCTAAATACTCATCATAAAACATTTATGAATAATACATGGTGCACAGCCTGTCTCTTATACACATCTAGATGTGTATAAGAGACAGGCATAACACAATAGCCAAACACACAACCGCATTTATTCACCGCATAGATAGCATTCGCAAAAAAACAGCAAAAGATATAAAATGAATCACTAACCTTGACCAACTTCATCAGATGACAGTCTTATAACATCAGGTTATACAATACACTTATGTTTTGTTCGAAAATGTGCATATTTAGAGCTGCAAACCGTGGTTATACATTGTGAATACGTAGCATCGATTCACCAGAATGTCCGGAGCTATTTTGGACACTCACCTAATCTGACCAAAGAACTCATCATAAACTTTACATAAAAATACTTGTTGTATGGCAAATGAAAGATACACTGGTTCTTAATGCAACCGCCGTGTTAGATTTTTAAAAATAACTTTACCATAACAAACAGCTTGCGTTATTGCGAGACAGCGCCCGCCAAAACGGCAGAGAATAGGAATCAACATTTTCCACAGAAATACGAAATAACATCATAAATTGTTCTTACTTTTGTTGAGCTTCCATCAGAATCTTGTACAAAGAGTCCTAGGTCCAGAATAAATCGTTGTTTGGTTTTAGAATGTCCTTTTCTTCTGTCGAATTAGCAACCTTAGCTAGCCATYTGGCGCGAACATGCCCATCTTCTCTTGACGCAAAGAACGGAAAATTCCAAAAGTCCCAATAAACGTTGAATAAACTGATACAACTCGGTTGAAAAAAACTACTTTATGATGTTATTATCACATGTATCAAATAAAATCAGAGCCGGAGATATCCGCCGTGTATACCGAACGCTTTTCAGAAGCCAATGTCGACGTACTTCGCGCGCCAGAGAAGACAAAGAAATTTCCAGACCTGTCACTCCAAAAGCTCTTGTTCGGCCTCAGATCAAGCTAGACACCCCATTCCACCTTCCACTGCCTGTTGACATCTAGTGGAAGGCGTATGAAGTGCATGCATATCGATAACTATTAGGCAATTGAATAGGCAGGCCCTGGAACAGAGCATCGTTTTCAGATTTTTCACTTCCTGTATGGAAGTTTGCTGCAAAATGAGTTCTGTTTTACTCACAGATATAATTCAAACAGTTTTAGAAACTTGAGAGTGTTTTCTATCCAATAGTAATAATAATATGCATATTGTACGATCTAGAATAGAGTACGAGGCAGTTTAATTTGGGCACGATTTTTTCCAAAGTGAAAACAGCGCCCCCCTATTGACAAMAAGTTTTAATATGAGTCTGGAAGGAGAGTTTACAGTCTAGCCAGACACCTAGGTATTTATAGTTGTCCACATATTCTAGGTCAGAACCGTCCAGGGTGGTGATGCTAGTCGGGCGGGCGGGTGTGGGCAGCAATCGGTTGAAAAGCATGCATTTGGTTTTACTAGCGTTTAAGAGCAGTTGGAGGCCACGGAAGGAGTGTTGTATGGCATTGAAGCTCATTTGGAGGTTAGTTAGCGCAGTGTCCAAGGAAGGGCCAGAAGTATACAGAATGGTTTCGTCTGCGTAGAGGTGGATCAGGGAATCACCAGCAGTAAGAGCGACATCATTGATATATACAGAGAAAAGAGTCGGCTCAAGAATTGAACCCTGTGGTACCCCCATAGAGACTGCCAGAGGTCCGGACAACAGGCCCTCCGATTTGACACACTGAACTCTGTCTGCAAAGTAGTTGGTGAAACAGGCGAGGCAGTCATTAGAGAAACCAAGGCTATTGAGTCTGCCGATAAGAATACGATGATTGACAGAGTTGAAAGCCTTGGCCAGGTCGATGAATACGGCTGCACAGTAATGTCTCTTATCGATGGCGGTTATGATATCGTTTAGTCCCTTGAGCGTGTGTCACGCCCTGACCGTAGAGATCCTTTTTATGTCTCTATTTTGGTTGGTCAGGGCGTGAGTTTGGGTGGGCATTCTATGTCTGGTGTTCTATGTTGTCATACAGAATCACCCACCAACAAAGGACCAAGCAGCGTGGGAACATGGACTCCTGGATATGGGAGGAAATTTTGGACGGCAAAGGACCATGGGCACAGCCGGGAGAGTATCGTCGTCCGAAAAAGGCGCTGGAGGCAGCAAAAGCAGAGCTATGAGGAGAAGTACACGAGAGGCAGCCCCAGACATTTTTTMGGGGGGGGGAACACGGGGAGATTGGCGGAGTCAGGTAGGAGACCTGAGCTAACTCCCCGTGCTTACCGTGGCGAGCGTCGTACTGGTCAGGCACAGTGTTATGCGGAGGAGCGCACGGTGTCTCCAGTACGTGTGCTTAGCCCGGTACGTTAAATCGCAGCTCCTCGCATCTGCCGGGCTAGAGTGGGCATCGAGCCAGGAGGGATGATGCCGGCTCAGCGCATCTGGTCTCCAGTGCGTCTCCTCGTTCCGGGTTATCCTTCGCCAGCTTTGCGCACTGTGTCTCCAGTGCGTCTGCACTGCCCAGTGCGTCCTGTGCCTGCGGCCCGCAGGTGCAGGGCCAAAGTCACCATACAGCCAGGACGGGTTGTGCAGGCTTTTTTCTCGAGACCTCCAATGCGCCTCCACGGCCCAGTGTATCCGGTGCCTCGGCCAAGGACAAGGCCTCCTGCATGTCTCCCCAGCCTGGTGAGTCCTGTGCCTTCTCCCAGAGCAAAGCCTCCAGTGATGATCCATGGCAAGAAGCCTCCAGTGATAATCCATGGCACGAAGCCTCCAGTGATAATCCATGGCACGAAGCCTCCAGTGATGATCCATGGCACGAAGCCTCCAGTGATGATCCATGGCACGAAGCCTCCAGTGATAATCCATGACATGGCACGAAGCTCCAGTGATAATCCATGCCCACGAAGCCTCCAGTGATGACCATTGCGCGAAGCCTCCAGTGTCAGGAAAAGCCTATCCATGATACGAAGCCTCCAAGTATTATCCATGCCACGAAGCCTCTGTGATGAATCCATGCGACAAAGCCTCCTGCTGATGATCCATGGCACAAAGCCTCCAGTCGAGGATCCATGGCACAAAGCCTCCAGTGAGGATCCATGGCACGAAAACCTCCAGGAGAGTTATGGCACGAGTCTCCACGAAGGAGCAGTCCGGAGCTCCAGCACGCCCTCTAGTCCGGAGCCTCAGCGACGCCCTCTAGTCCCGAGCTTCCGGCATCGGCTCTAGTCCGGAGCTCCAGCGGTCGCCTTCTAGTCCGGAGCCATCCAGCGTCGCCCTCTAGTCGACCTCCAGCGTCGCCTCTATCGGAGCCTCCAGCGTCGTCCTCTAGTCCCGGAGCCTCCAGCCGCGCCTCTAGTCCGGAGCGCTCCAGCGACGCCCTCTATTCCGGAAGGAGCCTTCCAGCGACGCCTCTTCTGTCGGAGCAGGCAGAGTCTCCCTCCTTCCGATCAGCCAGAGTCTCCCTCCTGTCCGGAGCAGCCAGAGTCTCCCTCCTGTCCGGAGCAGCCAGAGTCTCCCTCATGTCCGGAGCAGCCAGAGTCGCCCTTCCTGTCCGGAGGCAGCCAGAGTCGCCCTCCTGTCCGGAGCAGCCAGAGTCGCCTCCTGTCCGGAGCAGCCAGAGTCGCCCTCCTGTCCGGGGCCCGTGCGAGGGTCCCGGTCGGGTCGGCGTAAGGGTCCCCGCTCCAGAGGCGCCACCTAAGTGGGCCAAGACTAAGTGAGCGGGGTCCACGTCCCGCACCAGAGCCGCCCACTGCGGTGAAATGCCTACCCAGACCCTCCCCTATAGAGTTCAGGTTGTTGCGTCCGTCACCTTTGGAGGGGGTACTGTCACGCCCGTGACCGTAGAGATCCTTTTTTATGTCTCTATTTGGTGTCTGGTGTTCATGTTGTCTATTCTTTTTGTTGGCCGTGTGTGGTTCTCAATGAGAGGCAGCTGTCTATCGTTGGT